>NC_030986.1:1734173-1784806 GCF_000149955.1 Fusarium oxysporum f. sp. lycopersici 4287
CACGAAGATGATGCTGCAGCTGCAGAGGCTATGGCCTTGTGTTGCCGCTGAGGAACAAGAAATTGCAGACCTAGAGGCGAAGAAAGCAAGGAAAGGCAAGCTGGGCAAGAGGGATATGGAACGATATACCCTCCTTACTGAAAATGCTGCTAAGAGAGCTGAAGAGCAAGCAACCAAAGAAGCCGAGCTCGCTGCTGCTGCTGAGCTCGTTGCCATCGAGTCTGCTGAAGCTGAGGCTGCTACTGCTGAGGAAGAGGCGGTGGCGAGAGAAGCCGCTGAAATTGAGGCTGCGGCAGTAATCGCCCAAGAGGAAGAAGAGCTTGCTGCCCTAGAAGCAAAAAAGCAGAGAAAAGGAAAGCTGGGACGCAAAGATACAGATCGGTTTGACTATCTTCTGGGAAACAAGGTTGCAAGGGAAGCACAGGTTGCTGAGGAACGAGCTGCAAAGGAAGCCGAAGAGCAAGCACTTCAAGAAGCCGAAGAAGCCGCAGCTGCTGCAGCAGCCGCCGCTACCGAGGCTGAAGAGATAGCCGCAAGAGAGGCTGCTGAAGCCGAAGCTGCGGCTGTTGCTGACGCTGAGGACGAAGAACTGGCCATGTTAGCAGCCAAGAAGGTCAAGAAGGGTAAACTAGGACGCAAGGATACAGAGCGTTTTGAGCAGTTGTCTTCGAATGTCGCGAAACGAGCCGAGAAACAAGCAGCCCGTGAGGTTGAGGCTGCTGCTGAGGAAGCCCCGGCCGTAGAAGAGCTACTTGGCGAAGAAGAGCTTGAGGAACCAACCCCAGAACCTGAAGAGACTGTCGAAGAAGCCCCCGAAGCCCCGGTTCCCGATATTGACGACGAAGCCGCTGCCGAGGCCGCTGCCATAGCCGCAGAAGAAGAAGCAGAGCTTGCTTCTCTTGAAGCCAAGAAGGCACGGAAAGGAAGGCTTGGAAATAAGGATACCCAGAGGTTTACATTTTTAACCGAAAATATTTCAAGGCGCGCTGAAGAGCAGGCAGCAAAGGACGCCGCCGCCGCTGCTCAAGCTCTGGCCCAGACTACCCCAGAAGATGTTGCTGAAGAAGAAGATATTACTGGTCAGGAAGATGCTGAAGCTGCCGCTATCGAAGCTGAAGCTGCTGCTATAGCTGCTACTATTGCTGCTGAAGAAGAGGAGGAGCTCGCTGCCCTTACTCTTAAAAAGGCGCGAAAGGGCAAACTTGGCAGAAAGGATACAGAACGCTTTGATTTGTTAATGCATAATGCAGCTCTACGCGCGGAAGAACGAGCCATTAAGGAAGCCGAACCTGATGGTCAGGCCGAAGAATTGATACCTGAAGAGGTTGATGATATTCCTGAACCGGAGCCCGAGGAGAACCCTGATGCAGAAGAAGTAGCTGCCCAAGAGGCAGCCGAAGCCGAAGCCGAAGCTAGAGCTATTGCTGCAGAGGAAGAGGCAGAACTTGCAGCGCTAAACAAGAAGAAAGCAAAGAAGGGTAAACTGGGCCGCTCTGATACTGAGCGGTTTAACATTCTTGTCGACAATGCTGCAAAGCGTGCCGAAGCTCAGGCAGCCAAGGAAGCAGAAGAGAATTTAGGAGACGTACCCCGAGCTGAGGAAGAGGAAGACGATGAATTTGTTGATGCTGAAGACGGCGAGGAAGATGAGTTGGCTGAGGAGCTAGAACCTGAAGCCGAGGAACTTGCTGAGCCTGAGCCTGAGGAAGATGAAACGGCTACAGCTGAAGCTATGTCAGCTGAGGCAGCGGCACAAGCTGCCGTCATCGCAGAAGAAGAGGCCGAGTTGGCTGCGTTGACGAAGAAGAGGCTTAAGAAAGGAAAATTAGGCCGCAAGGATACTGAAAGATTTCAAGCCTTGACAGAGAATTCTGCTAAACGCGCTGAGGAGGCGGCAACCAGAGATACAGAAGGCGCAGCTGCAGAGGTCGAAGCAGAGCTTGGTGAACCCGAACACGAACCCGAACCAGAGCCTGAAGCTGCTGAACCCGAGCCTGAAGATGATGGCCTGAAGGAGGCTGAACAAGCGGTAATCGCTGAGGAAGAGGCAGAACTGGCAGCTTTAATGAAAAAGAAGGCAAAGAAGGGGAAACTTGGTCGGAAGGATACCGAGAGATTTATCGTCTTGTCGGAAAATGCTACCCGCCGTGAACAGGAGCGAGCTGCTGTTGAGGCCGAGACTGAAGCCGTTCAAGAGGAGCCCGATATTGAAGGTGTGGAAGAGACTGGAGGAGAGCACGGTGAAGAAGGAGGAGAGGAGCAGGAGCAGGAGCCTTCTGAAGGACAAGACGAAGAAGCTGCAGCTCGAGAAGCTGAAGAGGCAGCTATTGCGAGGGAAGAGGAAGACGAGCTCGAGGCCCTTAAAGCCAAGAAAGCAAGAAAGGGCAGATTGGGCAGAAAAGATACTGAACGCTTTGCCATCTTGGAGGAGAATGCAGCAAGGCGCGCAGAAGAACATGCTGCCGCTGAGGCTGCTACAGCCAATCCACCCGAGGAGGAAGATGGTGAAGGGGAGGAGGAGGAGGAGGAGGAGGAGGAGGAGGAGCCTGAGGCAGATGATGAAGATAAAGCTGACGAAGAAGAGTTGGCAATTCAAGAAGCAGAGGAGGCAGCAGCTCGGGAAGCAGAGGAGGTAGCCATCGCTGAAGAGGAGGATGAGCTCGAGGCCCTTCAAGCTAAGAAGTCAAGAAAGGGCAGACTAGGCAGAAAAGACACCGAACGGCTTCGAGTCTTGGAAGATAATGCCGCGAAACGCGCCGAAGAACGCGCTGCTAAAGAAGCAGCAGCCGTCGACGAAAATCTTGGAGTTGATGATGCTGAGGAGGAGGAAGAAGAGGAGGAGGAGGAAGAAGGTGACGAGGAGGATGAGGAGGACGAGGATATCGATAATGGGGAAGAGGGCAGGGGGGAGGATGATGCTGACGCTGAGGAGGCAGCAGCAGCAGCAGCAGCAGCGAGAGAAGCCGAGGAGGCAGCAGCTAAAGAGGCGGCAGAAGCGCAGCTCGTGAGGTGATCGCGAAAGAACTAGAGGAGCTTGACTCCCTCCAGTTCAAGAAAGCAAGAAAAGGCAGGCTGGGCAGAAAGGATACCGAACGACTCAGAGTCCTAGAGGAGAACGCTGCCCAGCGTGCTGCAGAGCTTGCGGCCAAAGAAGAGGCTGCCGCAGCAGCAGAAGATGAGGAAGAGGATGTAGTCGAATTCGGCAACCCCCCTGAAGAAGAGAAGTCGGAAATTGAAGCCGAGGACGACGATGAAGAAAAAGAAGCAGAAGCTGAAGACACTGCGGATAAAGAATCGAGTGACGTCGAAAATGAAGCTGCTGTCGGCGAAGACGAAGAAAAAGAACCCGAGGTACTGCCAAAGGACCAAGTCCCCGAAGCCCCTGCAGATGATGAAATCGTCGAGGTCATCGACCTGTCGCCAAAGAAAGAAAGGAAGAGTAGGAAGAGCAAATCCCGTCGCGATGCTCCTCCACCTCCTCCAGTTCCAGATCCTCCATTGACGCCACCACCTGAGCCGAAGCAGTCTCGAAGGCCCAAAATTCATCGCGAAGGAACCTCGTTTGGTCGGTGGGCCGCGACACCACATGAAGAGAGGGACGAGCCTCAAGAGAAGTCAAGTAGACATAGACGGCGAGAGGAAAAGACGTCGTCTAAGGGTTCCTCGTCCGACAAAGTCGAGAAGACTTCATCACGATCTCGTGGCACTGCCTTGTTCAGTAAACCACCACTCACTCGTTCCGCTACCATGCGCGAGAAGAAAGACGGCATCAGCAGCAAACGTCGCCACTCTACCAATGCTCGCGGACTTGTGTCGCCTCCTCCTGAAGATATGCTCATGGGTGAGGATGAATTAAGCAATCGCCGCAAGTCGCGTAAACCTCGATCACGCGAAGATGAAGATGCAATGATGTCCGGCGCTGCTCCTGTGCCTGATAGGTATGAACGACGTCGCTCACATAAACCACGGTCGCATGAGGACGATGATTTGGTTATGGTAGATCCTGACCGAGCGCCTGACAGACGCGAGCGCCGCCGGTCTCACAAACCACGATCTCGCGAAGAGGAAGAAGTTGCCGTGGTCGATACCGAACGTCGTCGGCGAGCCAGGAGATCGAGGGATGAAGAGCCCGTGATGGTGGAGCCTGACGTTCCTTTTGACGCACCTCCACGTAGTTCCAAGAAGTCCTCAGGCTTCGCTGGCCTCTTCAGTGGTTTGCGAACACCCAAGACTGAACGACCTGACCCTCTGCGACGTCGCAGTACCTATGCGACAACTGACGACGAAGCCTTGCGCAGTGCCAAAATGGATGGTGATGCAGTATTAGTAGATGCTGACCGTGAAGCAAGACGAGCTGCACGCAGGGCCAAGAGGGCCGCTGAAGGCGGCCCTGACCCCGAGGAAGCAGCGCGTCGAGCTCGAGATGAGATACGCCGTGAACGACGTCGACAGCGCGAGGAAGAAGCCGATCCTCTAAGACAAGATAAAGAGGCCCGCCGTGCTGAACGCAGACGACAGCGTGATGAAGATGCAAGACGAGCCCAGGAGGAGCGACAAGTGCAAGAAGAACAACAACGACTGCAAGAGGAAAAGGAGGCCCAAAGAGCTGAACGTAGGCGCTTGCGTAGAGAACAGGAAGCAGCTGCTGCCGCAGAACAAGCCGAAGATGAAGAGGCTCGTCGAGCTGCCAAACGTGAACGCCGCCGCCGCGACACAAAGCGAGCTGCTCGAGGCGCAGAAGAAGAGGAAGGTCGTCAGCGACGAAGTCAGCAATCCACAGACGAATATAATCAGCGGAGATCCCATCGTCGCGAAGAGAGACCGCAGGCTCCAGCTTGGCCTCATTCTGGAACTTCATCATGGGTCAAGGAACACTCTGACGCACCCCCTCCTCCTGACCTCGGTGACGGGGGTGAAGCAAATGGTGGACAGACCGAGGACGAGATGGCAAGACGTGAAGCTCGTCGAGCTCATCGATCGAAATATGAGGAAGAGCCGACAGAAGAGGCCGAAGATCGGCGAAGGCGACGAGCAAGGCGAGATGATCGTGAGCGCGGTGGTCGAGATAAAGAACGTCACCGAGATAGGCGTTCGGAAGGTAGTGATGAGCGACACCACAGCCGTCGAGCGTCAACCTTTATGGAGGCAACAGCAACACCTCGCACAAGTTGGTGGAAGAAGATCGCTGGATAAGGAGTGATCGGATGATGGATGAACGAACAAACAAACAAACGAACGAACGATACATGAGAGTCTATTTCAAGCGAGCGTGTTTGCCAATGTTATTTGAATGTTTGCCACTACTTCATGCATTTCGTTGCGGTGCTCTTGTTTTTGGTAACCACTTTCTATGCCAACATGACACCAACATGGATATGGTCGGTGTTTAGGTTTGGCTTGGCATTATCAACTCATGGCATATCTGGGATGGGTGCTTTGAGGATATTCTAGCATTGGATATTGGATCTTGACTGGTATGGTATTTGAAGTCTGGATAAGTATGTACTTGGACTGTATATGCTGGATATAGCGAATTGTTGTACTACATGTATACCCAGGAAACAAGGCAGGATGTCAACTCAATAAATGATTTTTTGTTTAGAATGTACTCGTTATCAAAGCTGAATATTTCGATGCGTGACCATCTAGGTTATTAGAGGTCTCTTTGTGTCGATTCTAACAAGTCACATTGCCGTCACTACTTCGAGGTAAAGGGCACATTTTCCACTCTATTTGTCAATTTTGGACCATCTTCCTGACTGGGCTAACACCACTTCTAACTTATGGAAGTACACAACTTGGGGTCATTCAATCCAATTCATATCATAATTAAATCGAATTCCTTCGATGAGTTCTTCACGCAATGATGGAGGTAATTCCAATATAGCCTGTTCCTTGTCCTAATCATCCTGGAGCATCCTACCTCCCTGGCCTGGAGCTCCATGCTCCACTTACCACCCACTAACATTAGTATAGTACATGCCACTCCCAAGTTGCGCTGACGACACCTCAACCTCGAAGCCAACGTTTCCCTGCAAACCACCACCACCACCACCGAACTACAACTACACACCTACATTGCAGCTGCAGTACAACCTGGTCAACTCAAGCGCCGCTCCCAGGCGCTACATCTACTTCTTCTGCAGCACATCGATGAGGTGACCACCAGCGACCACGTCAATCAGTTGACGACCGACAACGACGAGCTGTGACCCAACACCTCGGGCGCTCTCGTCACTCGACCATGACTGCGCCGGGCAAAGGGTCGCGATGGGGAGCGTTCCTCTCGTCGGCCTTTGAAGGCGTCGAGAATCGTCTTGACAACTTACTTGACGAAGACCAACAGGCGGCACAAGGATATGAGCAGCAGCAGGGAATGAAGGCCGCGCCCGCGCCCTCGCCATCACCAAGCCCTAAACCCACTGCATCTGGTAAGCCTCTCTTTTCTCCTAAGCCGTGTTCTGGTGCGGGCAGAACTGTCGCATGCTGACTCGTTTTTCTTTATAGCTGTCGCTCCGAAGCCTAACCGTGCCAATGATCGTCTACAAGCCAGGTTGGCCAAGGCTATGGCCTCGCGAACCTCACAATCGTCGCCTCGCAGCTCCATCGATACTTCTCGTAGTTCGGTTGACAAGGAGCGCCCTGCTAGCACTGAACCCGTTGTGACGAGACAAAGCATCGAAGTATCGGAAATTAAGCCAACTGAATCCGCCAACCAAGTCGACAAGTCGACCTCCTCTGACAGCCCAGCTTCCGCCCCCGCAGCTGAACAACCAGCGACATCTGAAGGAAGCGATAGTAGGGAGATTAGTGAACAAAACTTCAAGCATGATTTCCCCACCCCGATTATCGTTGAGCCACCTTCTGAGGCCGAACCTCGAAGTGCACCAGAACAAGAAGTTACGGACAAATCCGATATCCAACTAAAACCGAACAGTCCAATACCAGATACCAGGCATCCTGTAGAGGCACCACAGATCGTAGATGCTCCAGTTGAAGAGTCACAGAAAGACCAGGATGCCACCCAAGCTCACACGCCTCGTTCAGAGGAGATTCAAGAGTACATTGAGCAAATCGACTCACTACAAGCCAAACTGCAGTTTTTATCTAAAAATGCCACGGATGCAGCTAGGCAGACTGCAAGTTCTGCTGAAGCGGGTAGTGTAGAGCGCAAATTGGCCGAAAAGGATGAGAAGATCGCTCTGCTAATGGAGGAAGGACGAAAGCTTTCAACTTCAGAGCAAAAGTTCCGAACAACCGTTCGCAAGCTGCGCACCCAGATTATAGACAATGAGAAACAGGCCAATGAACTCAAAAAAGGTAAAGAAAAAGCTCTGGCCGAGGTGGAATCCCTACGTAGTCGAATCAAGAGCAAGGAAGAGCAAGAGAAGAGAAACGAGGAAGTGCGAAAAGCGAACGCTACGCTCCAGAAGGAAATCGACGCCCTGAAGAAAGACAAAGCTGTCAAGGAGGAGGCCTATCGACGTCTGGAGCAAGAATCTAAAGCCAAGGCTGAGCAAATACAAGCCGCCCACACTGAGGCATTGAAAAAGGCGCTAGATATTGAGAAGAACAAACAGCAGGAACTTGACCATACTATCGCATCACTGCGGTCAGAAAAGGAGGCATTGGTTGAGAAGTTGCGCCTGACTGAGGTTGAGTGGCAAGAGAAGCTAGACCGAGCATTAGAACGTGGTCGGAATACTGAAGAAGAGTTGAAACTTGAGCTGAGAGCGGCCGAGGGCAAACTCGAGGCAATGAGAGTGACGGCCGAGGAGGCTTCTGCAGGATCAGGTGGTGACATCAAGTTGATACGACATATTGAAACCCTCCAATCGCAGTATGCATCAGCCAGCGAGAACTGGCAAGGTATAGAAACCTCACTCCTGACTAAGGCTGCCAGCCTTAAAAAGGAAAGGGACGAAGCGCAACGACGAGAGTCAGAAATGCGGAAGAAGGCTCGTGACGCGGTAAATTACATGTTCTCGACAGTAAAAAAAGGGGGAAGATGGCTGACACCTTCACAGGCAACTCGGTACAAGCGACTCGAGGATGAGCTTCAGGACGTTAGTCCAGCTCTCACAGCCGCTCGGCAGGAGCTCGAGACATGTCGTGAAGAGCTTGCTGCCCTCAGAATCCAACACAAGAGCGTGGAGACGGCCCTTGAACAGGCACGCAACGAGCTCGAGAAGCAACAGCGAGCGGCGAGTAGGGAGGTGTTGGCTGAGGCCGAACGAAGGCAATGGGCAGACGATGTTGCTACAAGCACACCCAGGTCTCAGAGCAGACCCGATTCCCCATTGCTCTCTGTTGCCCGAACCTTTAGCTCGGACTTCATCGGGCTTCCTGTACCAGCAAGACAGCCTCGTCGAGTTCCCACACCGGGAAGCCAAACCGACAGCGCCGGCGATGGCTTCTTCTTTGGCCGAAGAATGTCCAGTCAACCTCCTCGCCCTAGTGCTTTGTCCACGGCCGGTCATGCGATACCTCCTCCACCCCCTTTCTCACCCTTTGAGCCACCTACCGAGTCACCGCGCGCCGCATCACCGCCGCCAGATCGTGATGATGGTCTAGATGACGGCGACCCTTCATCTCCCCGCAACGTTGCGCAAGACATGATTTCGGTATCGACAGTTGGGGCTGGTCCTTCCGTTCAGCTCGTCGAGAGAATGAGCGCGGCAATTCGACGACTGGAAGCCGAGAAGGTGGCTGCTAAAGAAGAAATGGCTCGTGTATGCAGCCAGCGAGACGAAGCGCGATCTGATATTGTGAACCTGATGACAGAGCTGGAAACACAAAAAACCGCTTCGGCACGGGTAACAGAGCTAGAAGCAGAAGTAGAGAACATCAACTCGCGATATCAGACAACATTAGAGATGCTGGGCGAGAAGAGCGAGCTCGTTGAGGAGCTCAAGGCTGACGTTCAGGACGTCAAGGACATGTATCGCGAGTTGGTGGAACGGACCGTGATGAAGTAAGAAAAGGGAAGAACTTGTTTCTATTTCACTTCGTTATCTTCTGCCTTGTTTTCGTTGCTCTCTCGTGTTCGCATCTTAGACTCGGGAAAAGTCGTGATATCTTGCACATTTTTTCTCTTTCTTCTAGCATGTATTCCTAGCTACCCTGACAACTCGATACCCTCACGCTCTGCACCTTGTAAAACATATCGGCGTACCTGTTGACAAAGAGACAGAGTTAGATGGGAGTTTATAGAGTGGTGCGAAGAGAAGAGAGCCAAGAACTCCATTTTCGTTGTGTTTTTAGAGATATACATACTTCTTTATCTGGTGCCAGATCAAGTGCTAGCTCATCCGCGCTGTTCTTTAGGGTGAAATCAGCGCCTTCTTTGAGGAGGGCAACAGCAGTGTCTCCTGGAGAACACAGGTTAGTGGCTTTTTGACGCCGGTGGCAAAGAGTCTTTTTACCATGTCCCTCTGCAATTGCGTGATGAAGGGGAGTGAACCCCTCATTATCGGCAGGGTTTAGTGGACTTCTGTTTTTGAGAAGCAGAGTCACCATAGGTACAGAACCGACAGCAGCAGCGCGATGTATGGGATACTGGCCCCTACGATCACGTACTCGGGTCGACGCGCCGTTGTCGATAAGAACACGGGCAATGTCAAGGTTCTTCTTGGAGGCGACAAAGTGAAGGGCAGTCTATATGCTGAGCTTAGATGGTTCTCAATTCAGATGTAGCGATTGAAGCGTTACCTGTCCAGCAGAGTCTTTGAGGTCCGGTGAGTATATTTAGAGTGATAGACGGAGAGCAAGACTTACTCTTGAGGTTCACGTCCGCGTCTTTGGACAGGATAAGTTTGACGACAGATTCACCCTCTGGAACACTGGCTGAGATCATCAAAGGAGACCACCCGCTTTCATCCTAGAATGTGTTGGTTATTGTCCTGGAGGTGGAGGAAGACTTTCAATGAGAAGTCGTTGCTCACCTGGACATCAGCATCGAAACTGCGTTGGTTGGCTAACAACTGAACGATGTCCAAGTTGTTAGAAGAAGCTGCCCAGTGTATAGGATACCGACCATCATTATCCTTTCGTTGCGACAATTTTGGGTCTGACTGTCCAAGAAATTAATGTCTGATATATATAATTATAAAGCTGAATGCCGACCTTGAGAAGCCCTTCAAAAACAGTTACTATATTTGCCGATTAGGGGTGATCACAGTCATGGAGTTGTATAATTCAATAGGCATACCTCGCCCCTCACGAGCAGCGGCATGGAGAGGGAACTTATCATCGTTATCCATACTGCCTACGAAGCAATACGAGCGGATAAGAAAACAAATGTTGCTAATAAACTCCCGTCGGGATGGAGATATCAAACAGGTGCTGCTTGTTAGTGTGACGACCGGCTGTAGGTAGCTGATCTTACGTAGATCCCTGTCAGCGCAGAAGAGAGCTAGCAGGAAGTCAGGGACTGAGTGGAGAGCAAGGTAGGTACCTGAACCTCATAGCCACACATATGTGGCGCTATGGAGTAGAAAAAACTAGCGCCACACGCAGCTGCCAGCCTTTACACGCTTCCATCGCAAAAGATATCCCAGCTTATCATCATCATCAACATCCCCAGCGGTCATCCAGGTACTTTTGAGTCGCAAACACAGCCGTACATACATCATGGAGACACCAGAAGTGTCTCAAGATGCTCTTCGACTCAATGCCCTCGCCGCACAAAATGCGAACGTCTCGAGAACAGTCTACGCCCATGCATCCGAGCGATCGGCCACAAAGCGCCAGAAGCTAGACGACGCGTCCGAGGACCCCATCATCAAGAGACGGTTCCGTAACGAATACTCAGATGTCGAGACTTTACCGCCATCAATTACTGCGAAGCTTCCAACGAAACAGCCTGGGAAGAAGGCTTCTAAGGCTGGTGTGCCTGCTCGCCCAGCCATGAAACTCCTTGAGGGTGCGCCTAGTTCAGGCAAGGCATCTACTCCTGCTGCCAGGGACGAAAGTACACCACAGAACATGAGTCTTACTACAAGAGGAGTGCAAGGCCTTCAGCAGCAGAAGCCAGAATGGCACGCGCCATGGAAGTTAATGAGGGTCATCTCTGGTCATCTCGGTTGGGTGCGTAGTCTGGCTGTTGAACCTGGCAACAAATGGTTTGCAAGCGGCGCAGGAGATCGAACTATCAAGATTTGGGACTTGGCCACGGGCTCGCTGAGGTTGACTCTTACTGGACATATCAGTACTGTGCGCGGCCTTGCGGTATCCCCTCGTCATCCTTATCTCTTCTCTTGTGGCGAAGACAAGATGGTCAAGTGCTGGGATCTCGAGACTAACAAAGTTATCCGTCACTACCACGGACATCTCAGTGGTGTCTATACTCTTGCCCTACATCCTACCCTCGATGTTCTGGTCACTGGTGGTCGCGATGGCGTCGCCCGTGTCTGGGATATGCGGACCAGAAGTAACATTCACGTCCTGTCTGGCCACACCCAGACGGTTTCCGATCTCGTTTGTCAAGAGGCTGACCCTCAAGTTATCACCGGATCTTTGGACTCGACAGTGCGACTCTGGGATCTCGCAGCTGGCAAGACCATGGGTGTACTAACTCATCACAAGAAGGGTGTTCGTGCTCTAGCAACACACCCATCAGAGTTCACATTTGCTAGTGGTAGCACAGGGAGTGTCAAGCAATGGAAGTGTCCTGAAGGTGCTTTCATGCAGAACTTCGAGGGCCACAATGCTATTATTAACACGATGAGTGTTAACGAGCAAAATGTCTTCTTTACAGGAGGTAAGTGATACGATTCAATCTTCCTCGCCACATGTGTCTAATTTGAACTGTAGGCGATAATGGCTCCATGAGCTTTTGGGATTGGAAGACTGGTCACCGATTCCAATCTCTTGACACCACAGCTCAACCCGGCTCTCTTGATGCCGAGGCAGGTATCATGAGTTCAACGTTCGATCGCTCTGGCCTACGTCTGATCTGTGGTGAAGCTGATAAAACAAGTAAGTCTCGATCTCGCCTTGGCATGCTCGTCTTTGCCTTGCTAATGCATCTATCCATAGTCAAAATCTGGAAGCAAGATGAAACAGCAACAGAAGAGTCGCACCCCCTCGAATGGAAGCCAACACTGGCCCGACGAAAGTTTTAAAGGAGCAATTAGAGGTAGTATGTTTTTTTTTATTAAGGATGAATTGTCGCAGGACGCCGTTCGGGTTCTATACTACAACTGTTATACACCGATACCCAAAGCCTTAAGGTCCCCGTCATCACGGAGGGCCATTTTTACTTCATCGTCTGCAATAGAAAGACGGAGCTTACTGGACCTCTCTGCGCGCTGAGCTTCAAGGTTAATCAGGCCGGCCGCTACTAATTCGAGCGCCGCTATGTGAATGTGACCGGGTCTGGTCATTGGGCGCTGACTTCCCATCTGCGTTCCTTTCAGGCCATTGTTGAGGACTGCTGCTACGCCTGGAAGTGCTGCTGGAGCTCGAAGGCAGGCACGGTGTATCTCATCGAGGGTGTCCCCGAAGGTTGTCTCGGCAAGACCTGTTCTTCGAATACGCAGCAAAAGAGCTGCCATGACAAGCTTGGACATCAAAGGCAGGCTTCGAAGGTGTTGTTGAATGGGATTAGTGGTTGCCTCGTTGATGGCCTTCTTGATTGTCGCAATAGTAACGCGACCTGAACCTTTGGGTTGCGTTTGACTGTCTCGTTTGCTTGGAGTTGCGGGATCACTAGGAGCATCGGCCTCGGCGAGCTCAACAGCTCGGCGGCAGATGTCAAGGGCTCTTCGGGCGTCACCACTGACTGCGGCTACCTTTCGACTGGCGAACTGTATAGCGTCAGGATCTACGATATTCCCAGGGACTCCTTCTAATCGTGACTGAATGATCTTCATCAGTTGTTCGTGATTGTAACCAGGGAACGTGATACGCGTTAGACCTAAAGCTTTTAGTTAATATCACAGCAACGTGTCTGATTGAGATAATACCTAGTCGACTGCTGATCTTATTGCTGAGAGTTCTCTCGGGAAGATCCATGGTGTTTGCAACTGCAAGTACAATAAGACGGCTATGTCGCAAAGTCGGCCAGTTGAAGAAGTTGTACATGACGGCCTGATTCTTGGTGACTAGTTGGTCAAGCTCATCCATGAGCACTACACAAGGAATTCGGCGAGGGCTGGGGTTGCTGAACTCTCTTTCCAGATGATCAAGAGCCTGCGCTGGACTAGCTCTCTCCCCTTTAAGGGCTTCCCAGAGAAGGGTATAGGATTGGTGAGGGTCCGTGATTTTCATACCATTGATCTCCACGAATATGAAATCGTCCAGCTCATCAGAGCCTACAGCTTCTTCAAGCCTGGAGACGACCTCGCGGACCGTCGCTGTTTTTCCTGTTCCAGGTGTTCCAGAAATGTAAATACAGTTACCTGTGCCATCCGAAATAGCTGCTTCGAGATGAGAATAAACCAAAGAAAATTCTCCTTCCCGACAAGGAAGACTGGTTGGGACCGAGGAGACATGCAAGCGAGATCGTGCTATCTGGAAAGGTGAAGATCCAACTTGGCTAGGCGACAGTTTGCGTGTGGCCAAAGGTGTAAACTCAAGTCTCTTGCTTGCACTCCTACAAGTAATTGTTAATAACTAACGCCAGGGCGAGCAGCTTTGATCACCAACCTTTTGACACGAGAGCCCGGTGTGGCTTGGCTCCTTCGTGAAGTTGGCGTAGCAGCTACCGAGCCTCGTCCTGTTTTGGTCGGTGTCTGCGGAATTTGAGCAGGATGGTAAGTATCATCAGAAGGTGACGGGCTCCGAGCCTTTCGTCGACGTCGTGTGACTTTTGTACCAGACTTGACCCTATCCATCAAGGCAAACAAATCATGCTCGCCCCCATATATTTCCTCCCATATAAACTCGTCTGTATACGTAGCAGTGCGGGTATTGCAGCCTCGTCGACAGACAAAGACCTTACCGAAGTCTGGATCATTTCGAGGAACCTTACCCTGTGGGTATTTCGCAAGAAAACCATCTTGAGACATGATCTTAGCTTTGCCGTTGATTGATGCCAGGGGGTTGATATCCCATGATGGAGAGATGTAGAGTTCATTCTATAAATTTTTGATTAGTCTACATTCAACAGCCTCAAGGGGTTTCAAAGCTGACTGGGTAGTAATCGGATCGTTTCTTGTCCCTGCTTCGGATCTCCTTTTCACTCGAAAACCACATAAAGTTTGCTGCTTTCTCTCCCTCTCCATCGTCTTCAACAAATTCGCAGATCAAGGCGATCCAGGCCTCATTAGAGCCATCGGCTTTGAGCATGACAGTGTCTCCAATTCTACATTCAAATTGGCCAATCCTGGCCCCGACGATCCTGTCACCTGTTACCTTTCTTCGTTTTCTATCGCTCTGTGTTCCATCGCTTCGTTCGGTCGTTGGGGTAGAGTTGTAGATCCATTGCCATGATGGTTCTGCGTCCGCAAGCTCATCGTCTGATAGATCATGGGGAATTTTAGACAGTTGACGTTTTGTATTTTCTTCTGAATTGATGGGGGCCATTATTTTGTCGTTATCCGGTGCTAGGTGCTGCCACAACGATTCACGCGTCGCATGAGACGCGACGGAAGTAAAGAACAAATAATTGGTTGCTATGGGCTATGCATATATCGGGGGTTTATAACCATATTACAATACTACCTTGAGTACTTTGGTAGGGAATCTTTAACACCTACCAGGCACCCTGTTATGTGTACTGTGCCTTACATAGTCGAATTATTATCCCACTTTTGGTGCCTTTGCGCAACAAAATCATATGTAATAGATAAGTTTAAAGAGAGTCATGGAAACATGCAATTTATTTTATATCTTAATCTTCACCTTAGCAATACTGTCAGAACTTTAAAATACACCTTATATCTAAGTAGTTAGTATAATACCATTTATTAATTGAATGCTTTCTTTTAAAATAAATAAATAAAAGGCTATAAATTGTTGTTAATTATAATTAATTGAATTGTTTTTTTTAAAGTATCCTCACTTATTTACGTATCAACTCAGACACCTCATAGAATTAAAGAGAAGATTTCCCTACCTTAGGTAATTAGGCTACCTACTAAGGTATGCATCTACTTACCTACATTAATGATATACATTTTACTACTACCTACGATGTAAGGTGGGCAAACACCTGTGAGCCGAAAGCTGTGCAAGTGCCATGAAGGATGCAGGATGCAGGATAGCAAACGGGAAAGAGCAATCATGCTTTGCCGATGGGCAGTATCAGCTTTGCACTCAAACAAAATGCAATAAAATTGTTTGCTTCATCCCTACCTACCTAGGCAGCCGCCCGGCTATGATTCACTGTTTCCATGCACCTCTTCTCCTTCCCCCCATTCCGCCTGCTCAACTCTTCCAAACACAAGAATTCACTGTGACTATCAGTCATTTCAACATTTCCGGTCTGCATCTCGCATAACGATAAATATTGTCTGCTGTTCACCAGCTCATTCTCCTCCCTTCTCCCTTCTCCCTTGAGTAAAGGCGCTGCGATACGGCATGTATCAGGGTAGGGGAAGAGGAGTACCCTCGGGTAGAGGTGACCTCATGCCTCCAACTGCTCTCTCAAGGGCGCCAAAGTTTGCGTCGACGAAAAATGAGAAGTTGAAGACAGCTAAAAACATCTACCAAGGTAGAGAAGAAAAGATACGGCAAGCCGAGGATGCTGAACATCTTGGCCGTCCACCGGCGGGAAAATATCTAGTACAGGTAAGGGTCCTCTCGAATTCACCTCTAAGTTTATATGACAGCGTTTGACGAGACTTAAAGGCGGCCCTTGTACTTCCCGGGCAACACTTGCTACCTGTTGCATTGGATGAACCAGCGGCACTCGACGATATCCGCAGAAAGTATCGGGTCTATATCACGCGGGATGTACCAAACATTCTTGAGATTCACTGCGATTCTATCCATCGCCTTCAGCAGGCGTTTGAAGCGGTTAACTGGAGAATTCGGGACATGCGTCTATCTAACGACAGTTCTCCCGCGCGCTTTCTTGTACAGAGGCCAACTAAAGCGGTCGTCACTGATATGATTCAGTTGAAACTTGGAGCACGCCCATCTTTTCTTTCTAAAACCTCGAATCCTGTCAGCAATGCTTCCTCAATGGATGAACATTTGCCAAGACTAGCGTCCGACCTGGCGTCCTCGGCAGAAGGCCTCATGGCACTCAATAAGACCATGGGCTTGCGAGTCAATTTCGGGCACGTTATCATTGCCAAGAGACCGAAAGGTACTGAAGACGAGATCGCATTCGCCCATTTCACCAGACTTATGAACATGTATCCCAGTCGTGGAGGAGCCTCGATTGTAACCAGGTGAGCAGGCAATAGGCTCAAATTGGACCACCGCTTCTGACACGCAATAGACTTGGAGACGCTAACGAGGCGGAGCAACTCTTGCAGTATATCTCACGCCCAGAAGCAGGCATCTGCAAGAACATGAAGGACATGAGGCGAGGTTGTGAGGTGGTTGTAGTGGCCAGTGGTCTACAAATCAAGACTGAGGCCGACTACAATCCTCAACTTATGCAACTAGCAATGGTCCGCGCTACTAGGCCAGAGACCCGGGCACGTTGGAGTTGGACGATTGCTGCTCCTAACATGTACGTCAATTATTCGAAAGAAATCTCACTTATTCATGTCTTGCACTTACAGGGAACACGATTGGAACATTCGGATGGACGCTTGGGACAAAGTGGACGTTCCAACAGAGTTTAGAGATCTTGCAAAGAGGATATCGGTTGTCTTCAAACCAGACGAGGGCACCATTCTCCCTTTGCCAAAAGTCAACACGAGTAAACTTGCGATCCCCGATGAGCAAATCACTGAAATTCAGGCAAGATCTTGGGCAATAATTCCATTCAAAGAATCCCCCTATGTCCTCAAGATCAACATCACCAAGACTCTAAAGGGATCTCGCACGATTGGGGAGCAAAATGTTACTTGGGGGGTTGAATTATACGCCCCCCATTGGGAGGAAAGTGTGAACCACTCCAGTGGTGGCCGAAAGGACTGGGGGGAGGGGCTCGAGAATATTTGGGAGGAGGGTGATGATCTCCAGTCGAGGCTGGGGTGCTTCTTGCGGATCATTATGGAGGTCCAAGCCCTCCTGAACAGAGTGCATGCTGATACTGCCTCGTCATAGCAGGTACGCAAAGGCGATGTTGTGCCGCCTGGGGGATCACCGTAAGATACCTACTAAACTGGCGTCTGGCTAATCTTCATCGTACCTAGAATGATGAGAAGTTTTTGATTCTTTCTTTTAGGCCTGTTGATCGCCTTGCCCTTGGCCAGCCATAATCTTTTGCCTCAAAACTGTTAGGGGTCATATTAGCCTTGCTCCTAGTAGAGGCTGCGTGCCCGAGAAAAACATACCTTCTTCAATCGTTCGTGCATTTGTCTGCTTCCGTTGGACAATAACCTCGAGGTCTTTCAGGTTATTTCCCAGCTCCTCAACCTTGCTCTCGTAGAACTTTTCGGCCGACTTGAGTTTCTGTATGGTGGTCAATCAGTGAGCAGTTCCGAGCTTGCCAGGATCACAAATACCTTTTCAACCAAGAATCCAGTGCCTACATCCACCAATACAGTATCGGCATCTGCGAGCTCACCGCGAACGTAGAGGGAGTTGGTGAGGGGAACCAGTACAGAGTTGGATCCTAAAGCATGTCAGGTGCTGTTCAGAAAGCGAGATTGTGCGCTGAGTGGGGGAAGCGGCTAAGCAGGTGGGTTATGTACCTTCGGGAGCGGCAGCGCGACTTTTAACGCATCGGAGGCAGTCTTTAAACTTGTTCTGGGCGGCATGGAGTTGTGCGAACGACGTCGTCAAGTGCTCGAGCTCTTCATCAAGCTGCTTCTTGACTTGGGCAAGCTGCTGGGGCTCTAGCGTATCGAGGTTGACTATAGCGCAAGTAGGGTCAGCAAATGGGTATTCAGAATGAGTTACTGGTAGTTGGTTTACTGGTTTCTTGTCTTCCAGCCATTTTTTTTTTTTTTTTGGTGTATACTGAAGTGTCGGCGGACAGGTAGTAGTTGTCGTGAATTACTTCCTTTGAATGCCCCTCCAGGATCTCGCTTTAGTAATAAAACGACGTGGGGTTGTTGAATTCTACTAACGGGGGTGCTATAGGCACTGTCATTGATTTGCCTGGTCACCTCCTTGCTAGGGCCTAACTCCCATACTTAAGGTACGTAAGTAGCTGCATTATAATCCAAGTAATTAGTGGCCTTCTCTTGTTTTGCCCAAGATACTACATTTTCTAATTTAAGCGGTGAATATTTTCTTTCTTTTCCCTTTAACTTGTCTAATTTTGTCGACCTGTGTTGCTATGAACTGTGCTTTGTTTATTATACATTCGCCTTGAATGTAGTAGTTATGTTATAATAATCCGGATCCATCCCTTACAGCTGATCCAACAAATTTGAGATGAATTCTGGCAGAGCGTCAAGCTTTACAGTTTCCTTGATCGAAAGTCGTCTGCATTGAACTTCGCAAGTGCCATTTTCTTTGTAAGATCTTCCCATGATAACCAAGACAGGAAAGCCTACCATATCGGCATCTTTCATCTTCCAGACAAATGATCGCTGGCGATCATCGAGAACAACGTCCAAGCCATTACGCGAATTGTCGCCCGCGGCAAGTAAGTCGTAAATTCTCAGAGAGTCTTCGGCTAAGTCTGATGCAGGTATGATCGCAACCTCAAACGGCGCAATGGCTCGGGGCCAATTCAGTCCTTGCTCGTCCGCAAGAATCTCAGCAACAGCACCAATGATTCTCGAAACGCCAACGCCATGACAGCCCATTTGAAGAGGAACACGACTCCCTGGAATCAGTCCCTCTTCCGCAGCTGCCGCCGGAATCCCCGAGCGTGGTATAGTGACACAGGCATCGAGTGGTACTGAGTAGCGAGTTCCAAGTTGGAATGTATGGCCGCACTCTAAAGCACGATGGATTTTTAATGCGCCCTCTTCACATCGAGGGCAGGCATCGCCATCAGTGATACGTGCCAAATTCAGCCCGCCACCAGAGGCTGTGCTGTCAATTGTTGAATACTCAACTTGGTATGGTTGAAGATCTTCGGGTAACAACGGTAACTGATCGCGAACACTTTCAAACACCGGTACAAGTCTTCCATCAACAACATTGATCACTTTTGTCGTTCCGCTCTCCAATGATGCTCCCCAAAGTGGCAAAGGATCCTCAATGGTGGCGTCCAGCTCAGGGACAGCTGATTTGACGGCATGAAGGTTGAGACCGCTTTCTGCAGAGGCCCCCGATGATCGAGGATACCACGCATTGATCAAGGCTTTTCTGTCCTTGGAAATACCTCGCCAAACACGAAAGTGAGACGCCGGAGGGCTCTCCGAACCATCATATGCCGTAGAGGGGGGTCGGAGAGCAGCGACTTCGTCGTTAGCAGTATAGCCACAAGAGTCACAATTTATCACGGTATCTTCTCCAACAGAGCTTGGCAAGTGATATTCATGGCTTAGGTCACCGCCCATATCACCAGAGCTTGCCTCGGCCACAAGATATGGGAGTTTTAGCTCATCAAAGAAGGCGCGGTATGCTGCAGACACCTGACGATAGGTCTCCACAGCTTCAAGTGTTGTGAGATCGAAAGTGTAGAGATCCTTCATGAGGAACTCCCGTGAGCGTAGAAGACCGTGGCGAGGGCGACGCTCATCGCGGTATTTTCGGGCTGGGAAACGTCAGTAGGTTTAGCGTCAATGTTGAAGATAGAAATGCGAACTGATCTGGTAGAGTCGAATTGGAAGGTCCTTGTATGAATTGACGATTCCGGCGACAAGCATGGTGATCTCCTCCTCATGTGTGGGCGACAATATCAGCGGAGTCTCTTTACGATCTTTGAGTCGAAAAAGCTGAACGAGTCAGCCCATACCGCTTCATCAAAGCTTCAGACTCTTACCTCCGGCGCAACAGATTCAAGACGATCACTCTTTCGCCACAGTTCTTCTGATGAAATAGTTGACAGGGATAATCTTGATGCACCTACGGATAACGTTTTAATGACATGTGCTAAGTTGCTGGCATCGTACTGACCAACTGAGCGCATATGTTTATCGATCAACTTTTCTATCTTATCCTGAACACGAAGCCCTAGGGGAAGAAGCTGAAAAATTCCAGAGTGAGCCTGCCGATGCATTAACACCCAAGTCATCATTTGGCGACTCAGGTTAAGCTACCTACCTGGCGGAGGAAACCACCGCGAACGAGTTTTCCATGGCCGACTAAAATTTAATGAGCTCATAAGAGGTTCAATGGAAACAAAACAAACTCACACTCATCTTCGTTAGCAGTGATACCCCCGGTTGGCAACCATATTGTCGACAGTGCAGACCGTTGCGAGTCGGCTTTTGCTAGACTTGTGACTGACAAGGCGCGCAGCTGCACACCCCAGGGGCCCCGTTGGATAAGAGAGCCGCCTATACGGGCAATCCTTGTGCCAATCATGGTTTTAAAAACTGAGACGACAAGAGATTTCAACACATACAACTTTTATGAGACCAGGCCCTCTTTTGATAGTAATTCAATGGTCGGAAGACCTTCCGTCTAATTGCTATCATGTTAGTCATCCTGCATTAGCGCCCGTAGGCGCGCTAGACGCCCGGAAGGTGGAGGTGGGACACTCGGAAAAATGTGATGCCAAAAAAAAAAAAAGTTGGAGGTCTCTGAGATCCATTTCCATTTAAGAGTTTCCATCTGAGATTTCAATCAGCAAACCGGCTTTGACAACATGGCGAAGCCTTCTAAGAAACCGAAAGGCAAAGGGCCTCGCAGCTCTTCCAAGGGCCCAAACTTCGACAATAGTGCACTGGATAATCTGACGTCTACAATCGACAAGAAGCTTGGCAAACGAAAGCAACCTCCAACCAAGGCTAACAGCGATCAACATCAAAAGAGACAGCGAAATTCCGAGGGTTCATCTGGTGAGAAGAGCGGAAAGATCGACGAAAAGACCCTATTGGAAGAGATAAAGGCCCTTGGTGGCGACGAGAGCGACCTGGCGCTTATTCAAGATATTGACTCTGACGACGAAGAGTACACTCAGGGCCCCAAGGATTCTAGAGCTGTAAGCAGCGGTACTTTCACAAACTTGCCCTCTTTCAAGGAGGCGGAAGGAAAGTCAGGAACAAGACCGCCATTATCCAAACAGCACGAGAAGCTAATGCATGACTACCTACGACGACGACGACGATGCTGAAGATAACGAAGTTGAGGGGGTTGATGACGATGATAGTGAAGAAGAACAGGCCGTGGCACTCAAGGAACCCACCCAAAAGAAAGGCAACATGGTAGGTTGAACGATTTCTAGGGCGAATTTTCTGACCGCTAACAGTAAGACAGGCCTTCGAGCCTCGAGCAGACTGGCATGATTCTGAGCTACGCAAACTCCCCGCACCGACTACTGATGAGCCAACTCCGCCTAGAGCCGCTCTGGATGCTCTGAAACAGCACGCTCAGGCACTGCTGGAGGAGGACGCAACCAAATACAGAACCAGCGTCTTTGCTCAGTCTTCTCACAAGTTCTTGTCAACAATCATGACTTCAGGTACACTTAGCGATAAGGTCTCTGCTCTCACTCTTGCCGTTCAAGAGTCTCCGGTTCACAACATCAGGGCCTTTGATGCTCTTATGAGCCTGGCCTCCAAGAAAAGTCGAGGACAGGCCCTTGGTGCCATTGGCGCGCTCGTTGATTTGCTTGGCCCCGGCACATTGCTCCCTGCTGACCGCCGCCTTCGAGCTTTCCACGATCAGCCAGGACTTGTTGGAACTTTGCAGCGAAATCCTGGAAAGCCTTGGGCCCCTGGCAACGCGTTGCCTGGGAAGATCACACCCTCCCACCTGATTGCTTGGATTTACGAGGATTGGCTTAAGGCGACTTACTTTCGACTCATTCAACTGCTCGAATCCTGGTGCTCAGACGAGATCGAGTATTCACGTACCCGAGCACTCGATTTTGTCTATGGCCTCCTCAAGGAGAAGCCTGAGCAAGAATCCAACCTCCTCAGATTGCTTGTCAATAAGTTGGGTGACCGAGACCGCAAAATCTCTTCTCGAGCGTCGTACCTCATTCTCCAGCTGCAGAATTCACATCCTGGAATGAAACCTATCATCGTCCGAACTATCGAACAGGATATCCTTCTGCACCCAACTCAGGACCACCGATCAAAGTATTATGCCATCAACACCCTGAACCAGACAATACTTAGCAACAAGGAGCCTTCATTAGCTGAGGCCCTGATGCGAATTTACTTTGATCTTTTTACTATCATTTTGAAGACTGGAAGTCTAGGAATCACTGCGCCAACGGACTCGAAACCGGGCAAAGATGACGATAACAAAGGTGACGTTAAACGGAATACTGGACGACGACCTCAAAGGCCGCGAGGCGGTAAGCTAGCAAAGCCCTCAGCTTCTGAGCCTGAGACTGAGGCTGCCGATAAGCTTGTATCTGCCATCTTGACTGGAGTCAACCGCGCAGCTCCATTCATGGTTGGCAACGATGCTATGTATGTGTGATTCTGTTTCTTTCAACATATATTGTCGCACACGTAACACTGACACTGTAACAGCATGGAATCTCACCTAGACACACTCTTCAAGATTGCTCACTCAGGCAACTTCAACACTGGAATCCAGGCGCTTCTCTTGATCCAACAAATATCTTCATCAAGAAGTCTTGCAAACGACAGGTTTTATAGGACCTTGTACGAGTCCCTACTTGATCCTCGACTGGTGAACTCCTCAAAGCAGGCACTTTACTTGAACCTTCTCCTGCGCGCGCTCAAAAACGATGTTGACAGTCGCCGAGTCAAGGCCTTTGCCAAGCGTATGCTCCAGATTTCTGGTCTTCATCAACCCTCATTTACGTGTGGACTTCTCTATCTTGTCGGACACCTACGCGAGAGTTTCCCCGATCTTTCGACTCTACTTGAAGAGCCTGAGGAGTCCATTTTTGACGATGAGCCCGCAAATGAAAAGCAACGATACGATGGTCGAAAGAGAGATCCCGAGTATAGCAACGCCAATCGTAGTTGCTTATGGGAGATGGTAAGTTACAGTTTGTTGTCTCAACTCAGTGTCACCATGCTGACTATTTTCAGATTCCTCTTCAGTGTCACTACCATCCGTCGGTTACAGTCTATGCGATGTCGATATTGGAGCGCAATAAGAAGTCACTGAAGCCGGACCTTGATAGCCATTCACTCATTCGCTTCTTGGACAAGTTCGTCTACCGAAACGCCAAGGCCACCGATTCATCCAAGGGTGTGTCCATCATGCAGCCTTTACGGGCTACCAAGGACGCTGGCGACATCTGGCTCGGCAGCCGTGGAGCTGGAGGTGCCGTGTCGTCTGTGAACTCATCCGCATTCTGGAAGAAGAAAGCGGAAGATGTTCCTGCGGAGGATATCTTCTTCCACCAGTACTTCCAGCAGGTTGACAAGGAGGGCAAGGAGACTAAGAAGAATGCTCAAGCTGCAGGAAACGTTGAATCTGATGACGAGCAAGAGGATGAAGTTTGGAAGGCGCTGGTGTCTACACAACCTGGCGTTGACCCTGATGACGACGGCTCTGATGTGGGCTTCGACCTCGACGACTCAGAAATGGCATCAGACGATGACTCGCAAGCATTGTCCTTGGATGGCGAGTTGGGCGAGGATGACGACGACGACATGAGTGTGGATATCGAGGGGTCCGATGAGGAGATGGGCGGTGCTTTGATCAGCGAGGATGAGGGGGGATTCGAGGTCAAGGAGGCAGCAAGCGAGAAGACGAAGTCGAAGCGCAGAAAACTCAAGGATCTTCCTATGTTCGCCTCAGTGGACGATTACGCCGAGCTCTTGGCCGGAGAGGAGGATATGTAGGAGAGCTCATCAACTGTGATGACATGATGAAGCTGAACCCATGTTTTAATATTTTGGCGCTACAATACACATGTTGGTGCAGGAGTCAAAAAGGCACATCTGAAAATACGCCCACTGCCATGTTAGACAATATGCCACATAAAATACATCTCTCATTGTTTATCTCAATCAAGTATCAAACCACTCAAGCTCATCATTCTTGGTGAAAATTGCTCTGTAGGTCTTTCCACCACTTGAATCCTCGCGCTCCTCGGTGTGAATGCTATGGAGCTTGGGAGGCTCATCCCCACCGCCAATGAAGACACGGAAGTGAATATAAGATGGGCCCGAAGGGTCAGGCAAAGCGGGAATGCGAAGCTTGCCGAACAAATGAATGCCGTAGGCTGATGTAGCGACACGAACAGCTTCGAAGTCGTCAGCGCTGAAACCGACAAGGTCTTGGTCTGAGAGGTGTTCCTATATCTTATAAGCCATAGTAAAACGAGAAATATTCGATTGAACTTACAGCAGCTGCAAAGTACTCTGGTTCGTGCTCTGAGGGGGGGGTTTAGCTTTAGATCCAATCAGAGGTAGGCTCATATCGACTCACTATTGTAGTCGTGGCGGAGGTGAACAAGAGTCTTCTTGAGCTCAGGGAGGATTTGTTCAAAGGCTGTAATGGAGTCCTCTTTGGGAGGGTGTACAGGGCCCAGATCGACAGTTTCAGCGGTCGCCTGGATTAAAGAGTTAATATCAAGTTTGCCAACCAAGTTCGATAGTCTCACCATTGTAAGTAAGGTGCCTAGTGAGTTCTAAGTGATTTTGAAATGGATAGTGAGTGGGGAACTCGATAATAACGGTAGACGGAAATGCGACACTTTAAATACTATCAAGAGTACCTAGCCACGTTATACAAGGAATAAAACGCACAAGCACGCATGTCGTCAGCGGCCTTTGATCGTCTCATACAAATCATGTCTCACAAGCTCGTCGAGCTATTCTGGTTGGATGAGACTCACGTCACAGGTGCTAGGGGCCCTAGCACATGGCTGGCAGTTGGACATCTTCCCCCGATTATCAGAGTCGTGCCAACTTGGCGCATTTCAGAAGACTACAAGCCACAACAGCTTTCCACTTTAGGTATCCAGGAACAAAGTTAGCTACTAAACGTTTAAGTGCATAAACGCCGAGGCCAACCCTCCTATCCGAGGCAAAGCGGAAACGCCGATAATCAAGACAACCTTAAATCTAATCAAAAGCCGAGGCGGCGCATTTCCAAAGTTCTTTTTTTATTTTTATTTTTTTCTATTTTTTTTTTTTTAAAAAAAAATAGTTTTTGGTCTTTACTTTCGCCTTTGTTTCGTTGACAGAGTTCGCTTTCTAGAACAACAAAGTTGCTATGTTTTCCAAACAAGTTGGTCACAGTGGACGTCTTGCAGCGCAAGCTTGCAAACGGTTTGCTCGTCCTACGCAGTCCCGCAGTTATGCGACTGGAGGTGTGTTTGCGCCCCTCAAAGCACTTTTACCCGTAAGATATACTGACAAATCTAACTTATAGCAGCCACAGCAGCCGCTGGTGGCGCTTTCAAGAGAGCAGCAGGTATGTTGCTCGCTGGCGTAGGCGCAAGCACAGCAGGCGGTTTTGGAACATGGTACACGATGCATTCGAACGGCATGGGCTTTCACTCGGACGAAGAGAGCCTGCGACGCTTCGTCGCTAACCACGAAGAGGCGAAGATGGTGGAAGAGACGATCAACAAACACCCGCTCGTTGCAGAGCTCCGCGCCAACCCCGAACTCACCGAATCGCGGCCGCACATGAAAATGCCCGGATCATACCGAAGTCGGAGCCTGACAGGAGGAGCGCTCATCGGCGAGGGGAAAATGCCAGTACCACCGTACGCCTGGATGGCGCCCAAGGGCAAACAACTTGTGTCTATAGCATACGTCGGTGACGACCTGTGCGGCCACCCTGGCATTGTACATGGTGGCTTTCTGGCGACTATGCTGGATGAGGGCCTCGGACGTTGCTCCTTCGGTGCGCTGCCTCATAACATCGCAGTTACAGCAAACCTCAATGTCGACTATCGCAAACCCACACCAGCGGGAAGCTTTCTGGTTCTTCGAGCGGAGACATACAAGGTGGAAGGCCGCAAGGCCTGGGTCCGGGGCCATATCGAACTGCTGGCCGAGCCTGGCGAGAAGCCGACGATAGTGGCCGAAGCGCAAGCACTATTCATCTCGCCAAAGTATGCTGCGGTAAGTTATATATGTCGTGTGATACCGATATCCTAGAGATGTTCTAATGCGTCTTATAGATGATGCCTAAAATTGGATAAACGAACAGATGACACGCGTTATGACAACTTTTTCGAGCGAGCGACGGGAGTGACGGGTGCATTTTATATGGTTGTGTTGCGGTAGACGAGGAACCTCGCAGTCGGCAGGTGACATGATAGATGACAGAGCATTTTACAAGAACACATCCTAATTACACATAGAGCGTTTCCTTTGGGAAACTCGATGGAGCGTGGCCTATCGATTTGTCTGCCATGTATTATACATAGAAATAATATCAAATTCTCCATTTAAAGCTGAGGTTGTTTTTTTCTCTTCGCAGGGCCGACTTCCGGCGCAGTGGACAGACGCCGTGGAGTCGCTGGACCCGCGCCGGCCACTTAACGAATAGGCTTGTATAGGATGGGGAAAGGCCTCTGATGTCGCCATCCTCAACATGAGTTCTCATAGGCTGATTACAGTCTTATGAAGGTGGATCTCCGGGGAGTCTGTAGCAGTGGCTTCTGCCGCCCGATGGCCCGATCACGACATCGCGAGGGTAAGTTGCGGGCAATTACTACATCACATAGGTAGGTTCCTGGAGCGAATCATGTAGACGTATAGAAAGATGGTATAAAATTTTATCGCCCAGTTCGTGGGGAGGTCGCAATTGGCGTCAGAAATCACTATTATTAGGTAGGTTCAGGTCGATTGGCACTCTGCCTAGTATCTACATAGACTGCCATACTCACCCTCCACCCATTAAATACTTTTTTTTCTTCTCCCTTTCTTCACTGTCTAATACCTATCTCAACATATCTTGTTTGCACAATGGCTACGTAAGTCAAAAACAAACCACTCATCTCGTATACTGCCTGCCCTCGCTGTGCCTATCTGGCTTCTAAACCTTCTCTCCAAGTCTCTAAATCATTACCCCGCCATCCATCGCTATACATCCCACTTCAACACCAGAGGCATCGCTAACTAATGACGCGCTTCACAGCAACATCACCTGGCACCCTTCCTTATCGCGCAAGGAGCGCAACGAGACCCGTGGCCAGCGCGGTCTCACCATCTGGCTGACTGGTCTCTCTGCTTCTGGCAAGTCCACTGTCGCCACTGCGCTTGAGCAGCATCTCCTTCACCTCGGCGTCGCTGCCTACCGTCTCGACGGCGACAATGTCCGCTTCGGACTGAACAAGGACCTTGGCTTCTCCGAGGCTGACCGAAACGAGAACATTCGCCGCATCTCCGAAGTCGCCAAGCTCTTCGCCGACTCTTCGACCATCGCCATTACCTCTTTTATCTCTCCCTACCGAGCGGATCGCAAGGTCGCCCGTGATCTGCACGAGCAGGCCACACAGGGTGGCGATGAGCCAATCCCCTTCGTCGAAGTCTACGTTGATGTGCCCCTCGAAGTTGCCGAGCAGCGTGATCCCAAGGGTCTTTACAAGAAGGCTCGCGCTGGTGAGATCAAGGATTTCACCGGCATTTCTGCTCCGTACGAGGAGCCTGAGAACGCTGAGATTACTATCAAGACTCACGAGAACTCAGTTGAGGAGTGTGTTGCTCAGATTGTTCAGTGGCTCAATGAGAAGGGTTATCTCAACAAGAAATAGGCACAAGATTCATGATTGTTTCGCAGTTAAAAGAGATAGATCGGATATTACTGCCATGCGACACCGGCCGTCGTCACTCATGGGCATAATGACAGGGTAGAATATAGGCGTTTCTTGCATGCAGGCGACTTGTTCTATCGTTCTTCTTTCTCGGCTTGTTTTCCTTCCCCCAACCTTCCAGCCGCGCCAATCGCTAAGGAAACTCGATCTCGTAGTATACGTATGCCGTGTATTCGTGTCCCTCGCCAGTCTGAAACCCAGCGGCTGCCATCTCCGAGCTCAGCGCAGCGTCGTCCTTGGTAATCTTGCCTCGCTTGTCCCGTCCAAAGGCATTGCCGCCAAGGAACGAGTAGTTTGAGTCCAGAGCAGCCTTGACCTTGGGCGCCAGCTTGGATGTAGTCTGAGAATTTGATCAGTGATGTGAATTGGGACGCATTCGATAGACTCACCTTAACTAGGACCGATACGTAATCTAGAGGCAGACCATAGCGAAGAACTGCCTCAACAAAAACCCGTAATGTCATAACATGTATCCAGATCATGACACTTTCGCTCCATCCCGTGCGTCCCATACGCAGAGCCTCGCCACAAACCTTGCGCTCTTCATTGGTGACTCGATCGAGCTCCCTTTGCTCTTCTTGTCGACCGCCTTCAACGTACTTGTACTGACGGGGCGTCCACTTCTGTTCTCGGCACTTGGCGAGGAATTCGGCGCTGTGTTTCTTAAATGTCGCCACAGCAAAGAGAACAAACTCGTCGTCCTTGGCCACCTCGATAGCCGAGCGAGGCACAACCATGGGCGATATTGTCTCATACTCCTTAATGAAATCCTTCTTTGCATTGCCAGGAACAACAATGAGATGTGTCTCAATGTACTCAGAATCCTGCACAAGAAGTTTCGGGTCGACAATGGGGGTCAAGGACTTGGTAGAAAGGTTGCCGCTGATTGAGATTGTCAATGATCTGAGGATGGTATTTTGATCAGCGGCAAATACTCACGTTTGGCGGCGCTGTAGAGCCGCAAGGTTTGTCTTGACAGAGTTATACTGATTAAACTTTGTCTTAACGTCGGTATCAACGTTGGCTAGTTCCTGAGGACATGTTAGTTGGAGCTTAGGACTGAGGTTGGTGGATGAACGCGCCTTTTGCAAAGTGCTAATTAGCTCTGCAAGGGACTTGTCGGCTCGATATCGGATTTTGTTCCAGCTGAAAGTGCTCACGTACTGATCAGTGGGTTCTGTTGTGAGTGATTAGCGACTATCCGGCCTCAAAACAAGTGTACGCGACTGACTATCGTTGACCATCTTATACTGGGCGATACGATCTTCGTCACCCTCGAGCACATTCTTCAGAGAGTCGGCGACCTTGGATACAACAGCCTGGCATGACGCCTCGAGCTTGGTAAGCTCATCTGCCTGTTGCACCAGGGCATCCAGAGTGCCGATCTTGAAATCGGGGATGTTGAAAGGCAGAACGGACCCATTGTCGGAGGAGATGGTCCCGCGCAGTGATGATATGGCATCATCACGATCGCTCGAGTCAAAAACGCCCTGGGGCAAAGATAGGAATGCGTATTTCGTCGACATTATAGCAAGCTCGAGCTACAAGATATTCGATGGATGAATTATGTCGAGAATATCTACAAGATAGGCTGTCGGTTTGATGAATGTGACGCCAGCGAAGAACTCGGGCAGCTCCACACGGTGAAAGCTATGGCTTTAATCGCGAGTCAAGCTCACAGGTTCATCGGAAAACGGCTCTCCGTTGAAGTCTTGCTGATGAAACAGATAGAACGAGGGCGAGGGCGAGGGCGAGGTTGGGTCGTATCGCTTTACGTTGCGTTTATAGGGCGGGACAGTGTTGCTGGAGTTGCTAGCACTACACTAGCTAATACAAGGCAGTGGGAGCTTCCATGAATATCTTAGGTAGGCAAGGTGAGTAGCAGTTGCCTTTGGGATCAGGGGGCAGTTGTGGATCTGTGGCTAGTGAGTTAGGTATGACGACTGCTTGTGGCTGCCCACCTCGATAGTCTCATACGGCGCTCGAAGGTACGTCCCTGGCATAGAGTAACCAGTTAATATATCGCATCATTTATATATATATATATATAAGACCCGAAGGTCGCCATCAACACCACCCAGCGCGTATCGTACTAAAGAGTACCTAGGTCTAGTTCAAGACGAGAAGACAAATGTGGTCGCGAATTATTGAGTGCAGCTGCCGCCGCATCTGATGTTCATGGGGTCCCCACTACTGGACGACCTTTGATCACGGGGCTGCAGACTACAAGTACAGCGCAGACCAGGGCAAGTGAATCCAGTCACTAACACAGAATTCGAGCTGCGACAGCACCACAAACCTCGATATAAGAACCATTGACTTGCGCATCGTCGAAGTCGCATGAGCCCGGCGCAAATGACTTTTGCCCGAAAAGGTCGCTGTGAGATCGCTATTGAGGTCAATAGCGTATTATGACCCAGCCTCATCCCGACGTCATGACCTCAGAAGTACGTACGTGTTGTTCGAAACAATTCGTCGAATGCAGTAGATACATAGGCTCACAGGCAATGCACAGCGCCTCAACACGCCATTGTGCTCGATTCTACTATCCTCACTCCCGACACTGCTCATGCCCTAGGCCCAAGCCCCGGTGCCTCGTCCGCTACAGCGTCGACAGGCGCCGTGACACCTGGACAAAGAGCCACCAGGTCGGATTGGCAAGTAGGCAATGCCTTGTTTGATCTCCAGATGAATCCATTCCATGCTCCGGATCATGGAACAACTGTTTCGTCTAGCCCTGGTCCACCGCAAGAGGACAAAGTGCCGGCCGCCAGCCTTAACCCATATCGCGATGGTCGTATCAGGACCGCAGTGCCAAGCAAGCTTAAGGGCAGGACGAACATGAAGCAAGGTAACTTCAGTGTTATGCATATGCACCTCCAGAAGCCGCAGATAACGGAGCGCGACCTTGCGGCCAAGCGTACAAGTGAAAGAACTGCTGCTGCTGCCAAACTTGCAAGTGCTCAAGGGTATCGCTATCCAAGGAGACCGCGGCCACCACACACAGCGGCTGCTCGCACTCCTTCACAATCTCTCTCAAATCTCCCTTCAGTAATTGCAGACATTTACGGGCCAGTTGCTCAGCCTCCACCCCTCAGGACTGTTATGCCATATGAAGAGCGGCGAGCAGAGACGGGATCTGCACAAGCCAGCACAGGGCTTGAAGAGAATCCATTGATGGAAGCAGGCAGTGTGGAAAATATTGAAACAGAAATTCTAGCAGAATCAACTAAAGGAGAGGTCGCACCCGGGGTCAACCATGAACAACAGGACGGTCCATTTATAGATGCGAACTCGACACAGGACGTCAGCATGAACCCGTCGAACGAATTTGTCACACCAGCAGATCCCACACAGGAGACTAACAGAGAACCGCCTGCCATTACGAAGCTCTTGGCAACAACTCTTCCACCGGAAGAGGTCAGAGCAGAGCAATATCGACTTCTTGAACTCCTACGAAAGCTGCACCCAACTACAGTCGTAGAAACGCTTTGCAGTGCCCTTTACCAGTTCGGCGGTGCCACTCGGCGGCTCCCGTCTCCTGACGGGGGGTCCTCTGAAAGTGGCTCGAAGAAAAGCTCGGGCGATCTCTTTATTTCGTGGATTTCGGAAATTTTCCCTCCAAATTTTGCTGAAAACAGCACTACGAAAAGGCCATTGAAACCCTCAACAGGGAGACCACGAGGTAGGCCAAAAGGGAGTACGAAAAAGCTAGTACACGCAGATTTACATCTTAAGCGTACTGCCTTCGTTCCCCTGGCTATGAGGCCCGATGAAACGAATGGTACGCAGCCTTCGACACTTGTCAAATGCTCGGGTGCACCACCAGACTCTGTTGCAAATAATCCAGGCTCAGATATGCCTCTACCACGTGCTTCTAACAACCAAAGCCCGAGTAAGCTACTTCCCCGTGTTAGGAAGGGTCAAATTTCTATAGCTGCCGCTCCCTCAATTATGCCGAGATTGATAAATGTTTCAGGGGAAGCCCGAAGAAGCACCTCAGGTCCATCGATTACCCCCGCCGAATTAACTAGCACATCTGCACTGGTCGTGCCAAATTCTTCGGTTACAACGTTAAGACGCACGAAGAGTACAGGAAGGCCTCGTGGTCGGCCTAAGGGATCAAGGAACAAGCCCAGGCTACTGCCTGCTAAGCCTGCTTCTTCCTCATTTAACTCATCAGACTCTCATCTTAGGGAGTCAAGGCCTCAATCTCATGAGCCAACCACGAGGGAAAACACGTATAACTCCCTAATATCCACGCCTGATTCAAGCTACGTGACCGAGACAGCCAGTGCTCTTCGAAACACCTTTTCTTTCCCAGTATTGCCCGATCCTGCTGAAGAAGCGGCCAGCACAATGCAAGGTGGCGCAACTGGCTCGCCTGGTTGCACGCAGGTGAACAAAGCACGAACAGCCGGTGGCAGTTCCGTTATCATACAGGAACTTCAGGGGCCACCCAACCACCACCAGGACGCTGTCCTAGTTTCTTCAAAGAAGAGAAAGAATTCACAACAAGGTCCCTGTACCAACACTCGAGTGATCGATACCCCCCAAACATCCCCCAGGACCGCGCGATTAGCCACCAATCATCCTCACGAGAAACAAGTCAAGCGTCTTTGTGTGTCTCAGGAGACAAATCCAAGAAACCTTGGCACTAGCGAAAGATATTCGCAATCAGCCGATGCAGAGGCTATAGCTTTTCGTTCAGGTGCCACTACCAGACACACATCGTCTATATCAGGCATATTCGCCTCCGGGGTACAGGCAATTGGGCTTGGAGATAGTTTGAGCCAGCAAGTGCCACAAAGCCCATCTCATTTGTACCAGCAGGATCAAGGGCTCAAGCAATTTGATGAGTCTTACCAGACCCAAGCAGATCAAGGCGTCCAACTTCAACGCAAGCATCAACCTCGGCATCATTCACCACAGGATTTGAGATCCGAACAGTCGATCCGACCGACGAGTCTATCTTCTCCAACGAATACTCAGCCACATAGCCGGGACCTCGGGGCTCCGGAGGATGTTCTCCGAGAAGTGACCGTAGTGGGTTTGTACCAGCGGCAGCAACGACAGCAACGACAGTTGTCGAATCAATTAGGTCATTCCGCTGCAGGCCCATTTTCCCAGACAGCACGCTCAAGCTCTCCTCGGCAAGCTCAAAGGCTTGACAGCCGACCCCTGGTTCCTCAATACGGGCAACAAGGTCTCCGTCATTCAACTGGGACAACACCCTTACCAAACATGGACCATTCTGAGTCGCATCACCACTTAGAAGAGTCAGCACCAATCGCAAGTATGGACAAAACACCTCCCAAGCCTTGTAAAACTGCATCAGCGCCTGTAGCAGACATGTCTTAAGCTCCCAGCTTTAATAGACAGAGCTACGTCCGAACGGACTATCACAGCAACTCTGGCACAGCGAAGCAACTCAGAAGCGATCCATGCTTTGACAATACACTGGCCGAAATTCACATTCGTAGTCGAGTATTTTACACCATGAAGAGAGAGCGAGAATATCAGAAGATATCAAGGAGCAGAGGTGGGTGGTCCAAATCGGCTGATTCCATGTGATCGGACCTTTTCTGCTCTTGGGCTGCAGGACGGCTCAAGTATTCACGTCCTACAAATCGTGACAGGGACACCGGAATGTTTGCACAAGACGGCGAAGGTAACGTGAGTATCACTTGTGTGGATACTAAGCAAAGAAAACATGTGTCTTTAAGTAGCAGAGAGGCATCATTAGAGGAAAGGCTGGGTTTCCGGCTTGGCTAAGTCATTGTGTGTGTGTTCATGGATTGTATATCACTTATAGGCAAGATCACACGGAAAGCCAAACCCGAACTAAACAGACTGGTGGTCTATTGCTCAGATCATCATATCCTTTCAGTTTTAGTAGATTTAAGAATAAGCTTCCCGCCTCCTATCAAAGTAGAGGCTTCTTGGGATAATAAATATACTGCTATCCGAATGAATAAAGAGCCACGCCAACTTGACCCTATGAGGCTAGTGCAAACATTGGATGGGAACGTCCTTTTCACTATTCAGGGAAACAAGAGCCTTTTGAGGGTTTGAGACACTCGGCTTCGATCTTAAGTTGAGAGGAAAGTGGTGAAATATAAATGAAAATATAATGTCGTATAGACAGTCGGTATCAATATGTATAGCCAGTGTTCCCATCCAGTACCACCTTCGGCAACGCAGTAGCCCTTTTCTCCGCAACCGATAAAAACGCCGTTTAAATGCTCAAGAACCCGTTCTTTGACACATGCATGTACCCAGGTAAAACGACAAGTAGAAGTAATGGTATAACTTCTCAACACGCTCGCCAACAGCAACATAACAAACGAAGAATGCCTAAGATATAGTGAAACTGGTGCCGTTTAATCCGCATCGTCATCAGTGACACCGACGGGAGGCCGCACAGAATCGGGAATGCTGCGGCCGTACCACCATTCGTCCTCTTCTACAAGTCCATCTTCACTGATCAAATCCAGCATGACCTGTTGGTTGCGTTTGATATCCTGTGGACGCTCGACAACCCGACGCTGAAGGATCAGGGCCTCAGCTGTTGTGAGCCATATTTGTTGCAGTACGGGAAGGTCGCTGAGTAATGCCTGAGCCTGTTGCGAAGTAAGAGGTGACATGGGAGCCCCAGCAGATAAACTCGTGTTGAAGACAAGATTGGCTTCCCAATCCATGTTCCCATCTATTGAGCCAGAACTCCGGACCTTGTTCAATGCAGTACCAGACGATCGAGCTTCACTAGTGGACTTTTTGCGTCCGAAAAGACCTCGTTTCGGTTTCGACGTTGACTGTTCAGTAGGTGGCGCCTCTTTCGTGAGAGCATTAAACCATGTGTCAACAGCACCACGCCTGCTGTTGTATCCCTTGATTTCCCAAAGCCTTTCCACTTGTCGCAGTCCACCAATGCACAAAATGGCAACATGCATGTCGTCGGACGGTTTCTCCCGAATATAGCCACGAAGTGATCGCTCGACTCTACCAACATATGTCGGTGGTCGGAGTCTCCGACAGAACGATGATATTACAAGGGGAAAAACTTCGTGAACCCTTAATAAGGTTTGGTCGTCGTACATACTCATGATTTCGGCTTCAATCGGGTTCAAAGTATAAGGTTCCCGTCTCAATCCTTTTCCTCCGTTCTCAGCCATACGCTTTAGGTACAATTTTCGGTACGTCTCGAAGAAGTGGAATATGGTAAATAGAAGAGGTATTAGGCGTCGCCGCATGCGCTCGTTCTGGGGTGCAAATGCAAGTCGTTGAGCTTCAGTTTGGCGAAGAAAGATATCTTTTGTAATCCATTCACACATTAGAAAGGCGAGCTTGGCAGCGACGTGTAATCGATGCCATATCCCGCATAGATGTTGGAAGTTGATCTCGCTCGGGTCTGTGATGGGGTAGAGGCGGGAGGCGTAAACGGGAATATGATGTTCGAGATGATATCGAGCGATAGTATTTTCGTTGAAAGTGACGAGAGTATGCCACGATTTGGAGGCAAGTCGGAGGTTCAGGACGTCGGTTAGTGGGAGGGCAGAAATGATTTGAATCTGTAATTCGTTGGGAAGTCCTAGGAAAAGCTGATCGAAGCTAGCACTATCTCACAGGTCAGTAAAGTGAAAGGATTAATATTCAGCCAAAAGAGCATTACCTTTTTTGCGGCGTCTCAACAGAAACTCGAGGCGCATGACCAGACGCGACACTCGATTTAGAGTGGAGGATCGAGACCTTTGAGCGAAGGCCGAAAAACCTTGATTTATCACGCTTCTGGTCAAGGGGCCTTAGAGGTTCAACATCGGCAGTTTTCGTTTCTCGTAGAGGAAGAATAAATCTCGAAGGCGACGAGGTGGAAGCATCAAGATTATCTCGAGTCGGAGGAGGTTGACGCTGATGTTGGTGTGCATTGAGCTGGCTTAACTTTTCGAAGTAACGCTCAGAAGCAAATTCGGTGATATGTGGCGGATCCATAGCCATCGTCCGCGCTTGATGATGAGCCATGATGACGGGCGTCGAAGAGAAAACGAGCGACGTTCGACGCTATCGACGAGAGGGCGCAAGGGCCGCGGCGTGTTAGAAAGGACGGTGTCGCCTTTGCTGAGCAGGCCTAAATGGCTACAGACGTCCGTCTCTATTGCGCACTGAATGAGAATATACTCGACATGGCGAGAGGAAGAGCGATTTGGCGAGACGGAGCGATCGGGAACGCCGAAAACTACGGACCGGAGATCCAGAGGCACAGGTAAATCGAGTTTGAGGGCTAGACGTCAAAGGAAAAGGCTGGTAATAAGAAAGACGAAGGGGAAGCAGTCGATCGATATCGTGAAAGGCGAGTTTGTGGTGTTTCGTGTTGGTTCGGACAGAATGAACTGCGCGGGATAAACGGGAAAGTGGGAAGGGTAATGGTACAAGGAAAGAGCGAGAGAGCGTAGTGATGACTAGCTGGGCTGTAGAAGGAAGGGGACTTCCAGGTACAAGGATACTTGGGTACGTACGGTACAAATCCGGGGGAGAATGGAACGACGTGGAGGGGGTGTGAGGTGGAGCGTTTTTTTTTTCCTTCGCAGCAAGAGGTGTGAAGTTAAATGGGTCGCGACTCCACAGACGGGACGATAATGATTCTCTGTAGAGACAGGTGCTATCTTGAATTGGGACGAACGGCAAGATGGAACCACTGCATATGATAGGTACCTACTGAATGAAAATCAAGATTTACTGGCCGGAGGCCTAGTGGTTCGTGTTGAGGACTGCACTATATTATCCCATGTCGAGGCGATTGTTCAAAAAGAAAAGCTGGGTTGGGTGTGAATGTCCCAACTATCTGGATACTTCCCGTTCTGGGTATTACCTGGGTAGGCAGATTTGGGAAGGTTTAGATGATTGACTGATAAGGTACATCCCATATCGCCAAGTGTAAGTGCACCGATCGGCTGGGCTGATATGAAGAGAATGAGCCAAAATAGAATAGAATTGAAGATCTTGTCGCCCGTAAAGACAACTATAAAACGAAATGAAGGATTTGGCCAGCACCAAACCATCCCATTGAAAAGGTATTGACTGACGAGGGGGGAGAACGGACCGACCGTTTATTATGGTGGGGTGTTCTTTGATTGACTGCCCATCAGTTTAGGTCAATACAGCACATCACAGTGACAAATGGGACATCTAGCGCACCTCATGGCCGCCCAAGGTGCCAAAAAGGCAAGCGTTTGGTTCGCCTCAAGCGGCGTTTGGCCGGCCAAACTGTGGAGAGGACACTCCATGGCAGCTGTGGGGGGACATTGGGGCCCCTTTTTTAACATAACGCGTGGGTGTACTCCAGTCTGGAGAAACCGCGTGAGCGAATCTCCCCGGTGCTTTGGACTTCCTGGAGAGGAAATCTGGGCAGCAGAGAAGAAAAGCCCCAGACCCAGAATGACGATGGAGCCCGTGGAAACCTCTCCACTGCCTTGCGCAAATCTCCCCACAACCTAAACAACAGCAGTTTCCATTAGCATTAGCATTCCTCTGGCCCTGAATTGCCTGTGGTCCTCAGGTACTTTTAGTGACCAGCTGACGTTGGTGATGCATCTGCCCTCCACTGCAACGCTCCAGAAAAACGCCGGTGCACAGCAGTGTACAGTTATTGCACGGTACACGCGAGGTGCTTCCACGAGCGCCTATCCTCACTTTTACGAGTGACGCACAGTGTGAGATTGCTTTCTTGATCCCCCATGATCGTCAATGAAATTCCCGACTCGGCCCAATTGGCCGGCCCTACTCTATCTTCCCATCCGTTCCATGCCATGCAGCGTCTGGGACATGTGCCTCCTGTGTGGTGCATTGCGGTTCAGATGCGTTGCGTATATGGCTTTCCCGTTGATTGTTCCCGAAGCTCTATCAAAACAACGTTACAGCGCCTGTTTTGGCTGTTTTTGAGTTTTAACTAAAAGCTATTCGCAATCCCAATTAACTGGCCAGCCGCACGGGAAATGCCTTATTACTTGGCCTAACAGATACGTTGGGAAACAGAGATGGCAGCTTAGAAAATGACCCCTGGTGAGATTTTTCTCCTCCTGCCATGGATCTCTCTCTTTTTTTCTTTTTGAGGCTTGGGCTGGAGCGTTCTCATTAAGTGCCTAGGTTTGTCTTGGCCCTTGGCTTACCTGGTATCTAGGTACCTTGAAACTGGCTTTTCTCCGGGTCTTCACCGGATCCGCCACCCGTTGATATCTCGGTCTATTCTTCAGGGATTGCATTTAGCCGGCCAAGATAGACTGGGCCTTTGCAGACTTTAGGCAGACTTTTTCTGAATGGGTGTACCCTCTTGTTTTTTTATTCTTCCTGGTCTTATGTTTACATAGTATTATCTTCATTAACATTCGGTCGAATGATCAAGCAATGAGACAGCCCGGGTCGGAGCGAATTGGATGGCATCCGTATAGCCTACTTATCCAAGTGCCGGCCGAGTCCTTCACCGAATGGAGGTCCGATAACTAAAACTTTCAGATGGACAGTCGGAACCTTCAATGAGCTGGATAAGATACCAAATATCCTGAATACGCTACACAGTGGTAACGACAATGATGGAACTGATATCGAGGTCCTCGTCATAGGTTTTCCATAGTGTGATGCTTGAGTTATCTTCAAAGCTCATACAAACTTCATATTTTGCTAATGCACCCGAAACTGCCTTCCGCCGGCTTGTCATTAACAACTTTTTTGTATGAGATGCACCAAGTGAGGAAATAGCGTATCGAATATGTCAGACCCATAGATATCGACTCACGAGACCTAGAATGATTTTACGATTTCATGGAGAACACCACCCGAAGGAACTACAGTTACCTTACCTCACCCCCAGAACGAGAGCAAACTATATCTGCCCCCGGAATTGCGTGGATCCATCTGTAACAGAGTCAAGCCGAGGACCCTCTCTCCGGCCGAGAGCTGCATACGGTAGTTAATAAAAGGCGAAGTGAGGTGAGTTCTATGGAAGAGCTCGAGACCGAACGGGCGAGTGCTTTTGCCGTGCGAATCGCGTGGCCCGAGGGGTTCGCTTGATACAGGTGGCTCGACGCTCTCTTAGCATTGTCCATATACAAGCCTTCACAATAATGGATGTACTGTACTTATCCGACTTGAAATGAAATATCCCAACATGTTGCAATGTAGTATATATGCATGTCTCGAGCAACTCTGGAGACTCTCAACTGTTTTTGAGCCAATTCCCGTTTAGATGCAACAAGACAGGTATGGCTATTGATGATGACGGAGCCAGTGGATGTGTGATTCATTTCTCCACGTCACAAGACTTCCGGTCCAGTCAGTTGAATGCCATTGAGCTATCGTTGTGAGTGAGCTTTTACGTGACAATACAACTCGTACGACCAACATTCATTATCATATATACCATATCAGTGATGTTATCAACACGGTTGATATCACTTACACAACGTCAAAATAGTAGATTTGAATCTCAGCAATCTCACGAGTAATGGAGAGTTAAATAATTGGGGTTGTCTGAATATGGTTGTGGATGCGAGGACCAGCTGAACGGACCCGAGACACCCAACCTATGTTGGGTTTGAGAGGGGGCGTGTTCCTATTAGTCGCGGCCTTACTGCGGTGGTTCTGGGAAGGACTGGCCCCATCCGTGACAAGCTCGATATCCAGTGTCTCGTTGACGCCGATCTTGAGAATCAACTGAGTTCTGGTTGGTTGGTGACTTGAAGAAAAGCAAGACATTGCTATGAGTACAGGGGATCAATACCTATGGTAGTAGTATGTCTCGGGGTAGAGTTATTATAGCTAAAGACTACGGCAGGTCGTGGAATAGATAGAGACGTCGATAGAAGAGCCTTGTTTTTGGGACGATACCGCATTGGCATGAGATCCTGTAACGTTTCCTCTACTCGATTGACATCTCAGTAAACTTCTCTTGTAATGAACCTTTGCGTTGACTCGAGAGATTTTTGTTAAAAAAAAAAAAAAAAAAAAAAAAAAAAAAAAAAAAAAAACAGATAAATATTTAAATGCAAGGTACGCAATGCGCACAAGTAACTTAGAGCCAAGGGATACTAACTTGGGATCACCGATCTCATACTTACAAAGGCACTTGGTTATACTAGTATGTCTGGTAGAGAAAAGCAGCACATGTTAAAGGCTTGATTCTCAGGCTGTACAGTAGATGCTGTTATTATTGACGACATATGTTCGTGACTCTAAATCACTCTGGTCTCAATTCAGTCACGCAATCGGCCGATAAGAAATGGCTTTCGTCCCGATAATACCGATAAACTCCAGCCCAGCCTAGCAAGTACCTAGTCAAAGCACGGCCAGGGATACCTAGACAAGGGACCAGGCCCGGACAGTCAGCACTGCCTCAGTCAGCACATGTTAATGTACTAACCTACTATGATACTCGATAGCCTGTTGTAGATGATACCTTAAGTTGGGAGACGAAAATACAAGACCGATTTTGGTTTGAGGCTGGGTAAAAGCCAATCTGTGTTTTTTTTTTTTCTTTTTTTTTCTACTCCCGCCAGCTCTTAGACGCTAGGAACCCTTCTTAGATGGTCAAGTGATGAAGGAACTCTCTGCTACCTTACCTTGCCTTGCCTTGCCTTACCTAGCACCCTAACTGGTAAGGTTACTGATGAGTTAAGGTGCGGTACCTACCTACCCAAGGTATGGATGCGCTTCTCTATGTGTTCTATCTTGCTTCCATTTCCAATAAACAGGTTCTTATCGAGTACTTCACCAGAATGATTGGATCGTCTATCCTTGTCTCTGAAACAGCTTCCCCTTCCGTGCAATCCGCCGCCGTTACTGCGCTGTAGATATGACCACTACCTAAATGTTGAATGGAGGTAGGTAGACGCGTCCACAGCATTTCCCCAAGGCCATTCCGTCCCATCCCGCGTTCAGTCCACTTCTTTTCCCCCTCAAACTTCTCCTCTCTAATAATGTAATAAACGCTCAAAAACTAGAAGCTGACAACCATGTCATGTCATGTTCCATCTCATCTCGTGTTCAACCCAATGTTCCGTCTTCTGTCAATGTCCTGAAACTGGCAACTCCCCCGCCACTACCTACCGCCACCGCCGTCTCCTCCCCTCTGACTGACTCGTCGCCTACCCTCACCAGAGAGAGGTTCAGAGTCAACTCATTTTGACATAGCTCCCGACACAGTTCCGGCTGCATTGCGGAATGTGTCCGGTGCCTCCTTCCCGTACCTCACTAAACCAATATACCTAAATTCTCTGATACCTTATTCACCGAAATAACCTCGTCTCGGTCCGAGAAGGAGCGGGACCCTGAAAAAAACGCAAAGGCGCAAGTCGTCGAGAAGACAGCAATAACCCAGCCGAAGTCAGTTGCAGAGAGACAGAGCACATAGCGAGACTAGAACGAAGTCGAAACAAAGCCATCGGGCTAGTATCAAAAGTGCCCAGATTTCGACCCCTTCTCCGCCTTCTCAACCCCCATCTCCATCTCCATCCCCATACTCTACCGCTCGAATTCGGAGCCGCTGCTCAGCAGCGTTTATCCTGGAGCTTAATATCATTTCTTCTTTGTGACCTTCTCGCTTTCCCCATAACGAGCAAGTCGCCCTAAGCCATGACGACTGACCCGTTTTCGGGCTCTTCTCGGCCTGGAATCCCATCTACATCTGCCGTTGTCGGTGAAGCCCCTATCGTCCCTTCTGTGGAGGCTCAGCACCTAGCCCGCTTCGAGTTCAGCGATGCTGGTACAAAGGTTCTGATGGTGGAGTGGTATCCCGATGCCGTTCGGGGCCCCGCTGCATCTGCCAATCGTCCTGCCGACACCTCCGGTGAACAATCCGCTTCGGCTGCCGATCGCATCTCCGCAACGGAGCCGGCTCCGGCTTCTGCTCCGGTGGACAGCATCAACAGAACATGTTGGCAAGTGTCGTGGCCGGGGAAATCTACTAACCTCCCTGCTGCTGATCTTGAGCCAGACTCTGGGGCAGGCACTGCTCCTGCGTCTTCATCTCGTCAACGTCGTCGCCGTGTATTCTTCCTGCTCCCCGCTGATGCCACGGTCCCCTCGACGATCACTATCACGCCACCTGGCTCACCCAGTCTGACCCTCAAACCGCTTCCGGCCATCTTTCCACCAGGCCTTGCCGCTGATCCAGGCAATCGGGGAGTCCTGCACACACTATGGGCTCGCCAACGCCTGGCAGCCATAGATCGGGAGGTAGCCGCCGAGCTTCGCAATAATGCTGAGGGAGTGGGTGTTGAGATGGCCCTCGCCGAGAGGCAATGGATTCTCGACACCTTCATCAACACGCCGCAACTTCCCAGTGACTCCATGCCTCGTCCTGTAGCCACTCGTTCACCTACGGGCCGTTTGGGGGACAAGCTCAAAGGTCTCAAGCTGGCCACATCACCTGCTGATCTAACACCGAGCACGACAGGTATTTGAGATCCATCGCTCCAGTCCCTGTGTATAAGCTGACTTCTCCCAAAAGCGAACACCTTCATGAGCCCCATTAGCCAATCTCATCCGTTTCAACCCAGAGGGCGTGATATTGCTGTGTCGTCCCATGAGGCCATGGCCAGCAACGCATCTACAGGTCCCATATCGCTTAATGCTGCACTACATGGCGACGTTGCTACAGCTGCCTCAGCCCCTGTCAGACCTCTACGGCGAGATGACGACGACGATCTGTTTGCTCTGCCCATGAGTCCACGCAGCCCGGATATGAAGAAGAGTCCTTTCAGCGCGCTATGATGGTGAGATGCGAGCTTTTTTTTTTTTTTTTTTTTTTTTAACTACTCATGGCGCCATTAAGAGGATCAGCAAATTTGTACGGCTTTCAAAGTCAATAACATAGATACCCGTGTTGGATAAGCGAGCGTTGGTTATAAGTGGGAAGCATTCGACGGCATATCCGTCCCAGCTATATCGCATATAACAGTTTGTCGTGTTATAAATCGATGTCCGACCTCAAAGAGGACGAATTTGGGGTACGCGTCTACAGGGCCGAAGCAAATGTTCAGCGTATGATTCTGTGTCGTAACTCGTAAGCGCTGGTGATCTATACCAGGTAAGATCGGATACCTGAAAGTTCAAAAATACAGTGTCATGCATCAACGCCCATGCTGTATAAACGCCTAGAACTCTTCATCTCCATCCACCGACACGTCCCTCGTCCCATCTCTCTTTCCTCTCTTGCCTCAAATAGTACTGGACTTTAGCCTCTCTGTATTTACGTACCCAATCAGTAACCTCCCTCTCCGTCGCCGATACTCCTTCTCCTTCTCCGTCGAGGAAACTCTCCTCCATAGCCTCGCACACCGATGCCTGCTCCTGGACGCCCTGTCCCAGCTGCTGGTATAAAGCTGCTGGTGAAAAAGGCGCTAGCGCGTGATCCATGTCAGACTGCTTCTGGCGCCATTGTCGCTCGAGAGTGTGTGTTGAGAGAAGTTGTGCCTGTGTCGATGCGCGCTGATGGGATAGCCGAGCTTCCATGTCTGTGAGTTGGCCAGCTAGCTCGATGTTTTCGTTGAGCGCGGCGGATAGAGCTTGATGCGATACAAGCAGGGAAGGGTGAATGGATTCAGGAGAGTGCGTTAATGCGTTGAGGAGAGTCGGGTTTCCAAGCAGTTCAGCCAGGTCTTGTTTTCTTGCCACATAATTTAGAATTGCACTCTTGCAATTGGGGTATCACATACGACTTTTCCTGTAGAATCTTAGGGAGCCATTGGTCGCCTGGGTCGGGAATTGATGCTGGCGCGTGGTTTACAGTGTTGGGAGGGATGCGGCCTTCGGATGGTGGAGGCACGCCTGATGAGGTCGGTGTCGCAATGCGACTCGTCTCATGGCTGCCAGGCTTGGGAGGAAGAACAGGAGGAGTTGCGCCCTGCATATCAGCTGCGAAGCTTGTCATTGCAGTTGTCGCCCCGGTGCGCTCTTTGCTAACGTATTGGGAAATAGTTAGGAGTAAATGCAATAAGGAGTTACCTTAGGTAAGATAGGTAAACTTCACGTTGAGTTGGAGTTGGAAGATGCAGGTCTGTAGTGGGGAGCTTCTTACAGATTGTGTCATAGGCCTAGCCCCCCACGTTTCGGTTATTATCAATCTCGGAATAATCAGTGCACGAAAGAAAGTGGAATATTGCAACATAAATACTTCGTCTTATCATCTGAGTTTTCTGTTCTCATTAACTCGATCAACTTATTGAGATCTAGAATGTTTCTTCATTGGCTCGGTTCCTCTTATGTACTGATTCCGACTCCCACCCCTAATGTTTTACAATTCATGCCCGGCTTCACCAAATGAAAATGATAGATCCATGGGTACTTATGGGAAGTCGACGCCCAGATAACGAAATAACAACTCGACAATCAGTCAACAGATACGAGTGGTGACAGAATGGAAGGAACTTTTTCATGGCTTGACAGACCACAGATCCCGGGACCAACCCATCTCTCGCAGCTTCTTGCTGCCAGTGCTCGCGGTTCTCTTTTCACCAGTGCTGATGGCCAATGCCTTGCTGCTGGCAGCAAAGACTTCCACCAGCTCCTTCATTCTTCCAGCTTCTAAGAATGCAACCGACAGATCTGAGTCGCGCTCTGCAATGATGGAAGCAAGCTCCATACACTCGAGGAGGTTGTCTCGAGACAAGCCAGTGCCAGCAAAATGCAGCGTGCCAACGTATGCTAGAACTGTTTCGGGGAGATAGGCCTGACGGAGATCTCGTAGTTCTTGATCACCTTCTAATTCGTGTGTCAGCACTGAGATATAGCCTGATGATAGGGGCTCACTTACCCTCGATGCCCACCAGGAGCCAGTTCTTGAGAAGAGGCTGCATGTTTTCTTTTGTGTTCTTGACTTCATCACCAATAGCATTCCAGAACTCTCGCTTCTTCTTCTGGTCCCTGTATCTCGTTAACATCATGGCCGTGCCTGCTCCAGCGTTTTCATTTTTTGCGTACTCATTTGTAAGCTCGGCTAACGACGCGACTGTCTCCAAGCTATCCAGGGCTCGCACCAGATTCTCTAGTTCGCGGAAATTTCGGGCATCTGAGAGTGCTTGTTGCGGTGTCACATCACGAATACCTCTCCGATCAAGTTGTCTAGCCCAAAACTCGGGAATGTCTTCGTATAACTCCATCTCATCGCCGCTTTCTTCCGTAGCTGCATGAAGTACCTCTGAAAATGGAACTCGCTTCATCAGCTGGCGAGCAGCGCTGAGGTGCATATTGCCTGTGGCGTTGTCAGTTTTTGACCGACTGCTTAAAGCAGAATAACTCACGCAAAAAGAATTTGTAGATCTTGGTCCCCATAGACAACACGTTGGGCCATGTTTCTTGCACCAGTACCAGCCACTCTAGTGATCGGATGAGGTTCTCATGTGCCTGATCAACGAATCTTTCATCATCACCAAAGAAATCGGGTCTCACAGGACGACCGCTGCGTGAAGTAGGTGGGCCAGGCTCAATGATACTAAATCCTTCCTTGGCAGGACATCCATGCTGCGCCGGACCCAAATCATCGAACAGAAGCCATGCCTGAGTCTTGACAAACCCCAGCACGTCGATGCCAGCTTTCCGAATAAGTCTGAGTTGTAGTAAACGTCGGCTCGCCTCATTTTCGTGAATGAGGTTGTAGCTAAGCACCTCATATGACCGAGGGGGTTCCAAAATCGAACAGTAAAGAGGTATTAACTCATGAAACTCGGCAAGGCGAAGATAATTCGCGTACCCGGCAATGAGGTTCTGTTGGGAACGTCTCATTTCAGGAGGAGAAAAGGCAGGGGCGAGAGAATCGTCCTTCGAGTTCAGCTTATCCATGAGGTTGATGAGGAGATAGATATGTGCGACGATCCGCAGGCCGTAGTGCTGCGTAGACTGGAAGAACCTCTCCTTATTTACCTCAAGCTTACTAGGCTTTGATCTGTAGAGTGTTGACTCGTTTTGATTTGCACCAGAAGAAATGATCAAGCCCTGCTGATAAAGATGTTGACCAATTTCCTTGGAAATTAATGATGCCTGCAACGCCTTATTGGGTTCGTTCGCTTCGTCTTTGATCTGAGGGTTGGCTTCCAGAGCTCGGATCAGACGCATGTCAACTGTTCTTGGCTCACCGTGAAATTGAACAGCGTCAAATGAAGGAAAGGATTGTGTGAGGTTTGAAGCAACGTCGGCTGGACATTGTCCAAGTATGTAGTTGTCAAGCTGTGTGCGTAGCAATGCATTGTAGTTCGCGAAAAGAAAATCTTCCCAGGTCAGGGCAACTTTCTCGACGCTCGGGATGTCTCCTGATAGGACACCATATACCGCACGCTCATAGTCATCACAGCCACCAGATCGAGACAAGCTGAAGCACATTCGTCGCCACAGAGCAAGTGATGCTGGTTTAGTATCGGTCACTTCCTGGCTGTCGTCGGCTGAAAGAAGTATCGCAGAGGTCGAAATAGCCCGCCACATTTCGGTTCGTTCTTGGCACCATTCACGGATAGTGTCCAAGCTTGATCCTCGGCGGAGGTGTTCCCAGCAACCCAACCAAATGGCACGCTCAAAATACTCATCTTGCGGTTCAAGTTTTCGTCCCTGACGAGTCGCAGCGTCTGGATCCAGCTGTGTCACCAGAGGTGAGCCATCTGAGGTGTGAAATGAGGTCGCAATAGCTGGTGACTGGCGATCCAGAAGATGAGGCCAGGCTGTTACGCTCTTCCGAAGCTTGATTGAGGAGCGAGTGTGAAGCCAGCCGTGAGCGATGATATCTCCACGGTCGGCGTTTTGCTGGAGTTCATGCGCAAGCTCGTCGATATCCGGTCCTGAAGAAGCATTGCTCTGAAGCCATTGTATGACTGCTTGTCGTTCGCGCGCTGATGAATCACTAGCGAGGAAACTCTTGAACAGGTCTCCTGAATCCACGGAGCTCTGCTCGGTTTTGGAAGCGCTCTGCCCGTTATCAGAACTAGCATATCTCAGTGGAAGGAGCCTGCGTAATAGATCCCATGTTTGCGCTTCCCTCCCGAGACGTTTGACAAGCTCTGCTGAGGCAGGGTTGCTGTTAGCAACATCGTCGTCTGCATCCATATCGACATCGTCTTGTCCATTGCGCATCATGCGCGGTCGAACCTGTGCTAGGCGTCGAAGGGCATTCTCGTAGTATTTTCTAGGTAGGTCTAAAATTCGTTCTCGTCGTTCTTCGTTTGAGAGGGGAGGGGAGAGACAGTCGTCGAGCGCGTTGGCGAACTCTTCGACCTCGGGCCCGGCTTCATAAGATAGGAATTTCTCGGCCTCGACAGGTGCCATTTCAGTGACTCAGGTTGGTCTGTCTTGGGGATTGTCAAGTCGAACGTATGGTTTAGTACACAGCGCGAACGAGCAAGCAACCCTTTTCGGCAGGTTTCGGCCGACGGGTCAAACGTAGAGATCGATCAAGGCCGTAAACATGCCCAATATGGGGATGGGTATTTTGTCGCGTTTATCGCTTTTGTAAGTGTTAAGGAAGGATTATGCTAGTGAAGTTTGCTGAAGATGCTTGTGCAGGTTGATACTTCAGGCAGGAGAATCAAAGAATCTGGACGAATTGTTTTGGTTGCTGCTGCACTGGCGCGCTGGTTGGAGCTAGCTAAGCGGTACGTACTATTCTTTCGTCAGTGTTTCTCATTGGATGATGAATCCATAACATAAGGTAAGTCTATTAGTAGGTAGACTAGGTAGGTAGTAACAGACACTACCTTTTGAGCAGGCTACAGACTTTTGCGCTAAAAAGAAAACAGCCGCGATTGCACGCGCGCGTATCGTACAGTACATTTAGAAGAGTACTCGCACTCGACACTGTTCTGGTTCAAGTACGTCTCCACCAAACAGCAAATTAAATTTTCTTTTCTTCTTCTCTATCATAATGTCATCGGCATTCGTATTAGAGTCTCGGAACAGGCCTTCAATGCTTGTTCAGGTCCATGAGGCCTCTTGCGTGCTCAACGATCGCCTAGAAGAGATTCGGCGCTCATCATTCAAGTTGCCAGCGTTTCCCAAACCGGCGGACACACCAAAGACGAGCGTTACATATCATTTAGCTTCCTCCCGGAGTTGCTTCATTTTGAGCCTGAGCAGATTGGGCTTCGGGCAGCTCACAGTAGACGCATCTTCGCCGTAACGTTCGTAGAATGCTTCACAGCATTCGTAAAGTCGCTTGATTGCAGTTCGGCATTTGGCCTCATTGTAGCCATTGCTGGTAAGACAGTCTTGTAGTGTTTGGGTCAGCATTTTGTCTCCTTCTTTTGTTCTCGTGTCTGGAGGAAATACTTTGAATTGCACACTGCACACGTGTCAGGTCACAGCGGCCACTCTAATATCTTTGGTTTTGGAACTTACTGCACGTGGGTGACAAGCAGGCTTGGCCTCGACATCATCTTTCAGAGCCTATAATTATATATTAATTAGCTTCTCCCAAGCGTTTTACTCTGTCATTTATCGCGAGACGAACCATGGTCGTGTATAATATAACAATTTGCAGTATGTGGTGGTTTTGCGGATCAACGTGGCACCAAGTGAATATCGAATAGGCATACGAATTGTGATAATATAGATGTTTACGCAGATGTCTTGCCTCTCGTGTAATGATACCAAATGTTGGTCTGTGGTAGAAGAAGGGGAGATATGAATGTGGATCAGATAGACAAGACTGATGTCATGCTTCCTTACCTGAGTAGCTAGGTAGCCACTTTTGGCTACCTACCTACTAACCTACTACGTAGGTAGGTAGAGGAGAAACACGTTTCTTTACACCGTAGGTGTTCCAACGTGCAGCCTGATAGGTAAGGTAGGTAAGTAGGTACATATAGGCAAGGTACTTAGGGTATGTCGTTACTACAGTTATCTGGAAAGTGGTATCAGCCTGTCTGGCTAGAATTAATACATCCATTATTGTAATATCTGCAATACTACTTAAGTTCTATAACTGAGAATTAGAACATCTTGGCTGCGTAAAACTCCAACAGTTAAATAGGTTTGTGATGAGTATACCGAGCTTCCAGCAACCAATTAACGCTACATTTGGGTATAGGGTATGAGGAGTACAGGGGGTTCGACCAAAGCGGTAGATAGCCAATCAAAGACAGTCATTCGTCTCTCGGCCCCCACCTACACGCCCAAAGTTGGGCTCTTTCGCCCGCTTGACGTTCAAGCGAGTGTTGAACGAAGCGCGAGAGGCAACTGACCTCAGCAGGTAAGTTTAAGGCTGGTTGCCTTCTATCCGTCTATCTTAGTAGGCTCATCACCCACCATAGTCTTTTATACCTCCCACCAACAACAAACTTGATCATACTTTTTTCCCTCGCACACACACTCTGGCCGCCCGATCTTAATTTCTTCTTCAACACGCTCGTAGCTCGCTGCTCTACGTCTCGCCGGCCAAACGCGCATAACGCGATCATCACCCCCACTTGCCCAACTTGACATCAACGACCATCGTGCTAAGGTAATATTCTGATTATTGCGATGTCTTGCCACACTTTCACTCCTGCACTTCATCTCGAGCCACGCGCTGACATTGTTTCGTACTAAGTGCATAGATTCCATCCAGACTAATTCAAAATGTCCAACGAGAACGAAAACGGAACTCCTGGCGAGCAGGCACCCGCCAACTCGGAGCACCTCAACATCAAGGTCACCGACAACAACAACGAGGTCTTCTTCAAGATCAAGCGCACTACAAAGCTTGAGAAGCTTATGGGCGCTTTTTGCGAGCGGCAGGGAAAGGCGACCAGCTCCGTGCGATTTCTTTTCGACGGCACGCGAGTCCAACCCACCGATACGCCCGATGCGGTACGTTTTCGCTTTTCTATTGTAGACACGGACTTTTGATATCTATGTTCAAATCGCACCCTACTGCAAACTCTCCGGAGAGACCACACATGCTGACAAGTTACATCACACAGCTCGAGATGCAGGATGGCGATACCCTCGAGGTCCATCAGGAGCAGGTGGGCGGATCTGCACAGTAATAGAGAGGGGAAATTTCGAGGAAGAATTACCAGGAAGAAGATCCCAAAAGAGATGAACACACACGAATGATGTTCTTGAACTGGATTTCGATTAAACCTGGTTGTACTTTTGGCTTTGCGTACATCAGACGAGAGGAAGACTGAAACAACAAGTCGACGAATGATTTACGACAGACAAAACACTACCCAATCAACCCAATCAACCCAGTATCCCTCCATTCCTGCCGTGACTTTTGTGGTAAATTGTATGGTTTTCTTTTCTCTTCCGCAGCAGAGGTACGAACGAGCTGTGTGTTTTGGCCTCATTGAGAATACGGCCGTCCAATCTCGCTCTTAAGGTAGCGTTTACAAAACAACAATGCGTCAGGATCACACAGATATGGGGGAAACAACTTGATACGTATGAAGTAGACGGAACCGAAGCTTGTGTTGGCCATTTAAAGTCAAAATCACGGACTCACAGTTCGCGCCGTGTCTATTTTGCCTTATGGCCAAGATGTTCCAATGAGACAATGTACATGATCAAGTTGAGCGCTGAGTGCGCCGGTCCCCTGGAAGCGCTCATGAAGACCAAATCAGAAGCACAAAACAAATCATATGCTGACCGGCAAACCTGAAGGGAAACAGACCAACCGCGAAAGAAACGCATGCAGAAATCAAAACACGCACGCCGAAATTACACACATCATCATCATTACGCTTTGAGTTCCATGGCTCGGCATCCAGTACAGAGCACGATAGTGCCTTCGGGCACATGCTTAGTGAAGATTTGGCCGTCGTCGAAACCG
>NC_030986.1:1784965-1831856 GCF_000149955.1 Fusarium oxysporum f. sp. lycopersici 4287
CGCATTTCCTGCACTTTGGAGCTCGACGTTCGGTGCGCTTCGTCTGGACTTTTATAGGGGCACGCATAACCATCCTTCTCAATGTGCGTCATGCCATGTTCGAATGGGTCACCACATTCGGCACAGAAGAAGTGACCGTAATGCCAGTGAGCTCCAAGAGCGACTATGTGTTCACCGAGAATAGGGGTCTGACAGTGCTTGCAACGCGGCGCGAACAGCTCATGCCAATCGAGGTGACAAAAGAACCGTAGACGCTCATCTCCGTCTTCGGCCATCGTTTTGCCCGGCTCCTCTTCGAGTATCTCACCAGCCGCGCGACGTCTGATGCGATCAAGCCGCTCCTGACGAAGGTGATCAGGCTCATGGCTAATCTCCATCGCCTGTAGGTTAGTACCACAAGTATAGCAGCTGAAACACTGCGGATGGAATCGCTCATTGCTTCCCGCTAGGGCCACAAAACGCCCTTCAATGGGCATGCCACATTCATGGCAAATCGTGACGGCTCGCCTATTGCTGCCAGGGGCTGGGGACCAATGGCCACGAGGCTTTTGTGCAGAACGGGGTGCTCCCCTGGCAACGGGATTAGGTAGCGGACGGGAGGGTGGATTCGGTTTGTCGTCAGGGGTTATGATTGTAGGAATGCTGCCTCCCTTACCCGGAGCCTCATCGATAGCAATACCAGGGACGTTGATCGAAGGTACGGAGCCTCTAGGGCTATGGGATGTCTCGTCTACGCAGATCGACGGGATTTTCGTTCCCGTTGGCGCCCTGGGCATCGGCGAACTTTCCTCCGCCACAACGATACCAGGTACCGCCATGGGTTTCTCCGGCTGGGCGAAGGAGGAGGAGGATCTGCTGGGGGTTGCCGGAAGCGACCGGTCTGGGGTGGTATCAGTGGACTCGTCCGGGGCTTTCCAGTTGGCGTCGAAGCTTACAATGGGCCGTCCCGGACTGTCACTGACGGCTGTGGGTTCCGGGAGGTTTGGGCTGCGATCTTTCAAGCGCATACTCGTGGCCGCGCGAATGTCCTGACTCCGAACTTCCATGCCGTTCTTTCTCTCCACCTTGTCATCGACAGAGACGGAACCGTCGTTGGAGCGGTTTCTTGTATAGAGAGGATTACGAGAGCGTGTGGGAGGATTGCGGTGTATTTCAACTCGCTCAAGGGGCTTAGTCTTTTCTTCTTCTTCCCGTGGGGGTTCGAAGCGGACTCGGTTTGTAGCTGTCTGAGCTCGGTTGCCAAGCTTCTCGGGTGATGCACGACCAGAAAAGCTCATGTTATTTGAAGTTGAGACTTCAGGTTCTTCCCAAATCTGATCTTCAGAAAAGGGACGCCCGACTTCCCCGCTAATGTTTCTTTTCAGACTTCCCTGGCGTCTCTGCTCTGGAGCCTTGCCTGAACGACCAATGCTGCCATATGTCTTGTTCTTGTGATTTGACTGTATGCTTGGCTGCCTCTGCTCTAACCCAGGTCGGCTTTCACGTTCGATCCCTTCATCATCTGAAGAACTGCCTGAGCATGATCGCGTACCGCCGACACTAGCAGTACGAGCATGGGCGTAGCTATTCTTTCTGAGGTGTGGCTTATAGCGGTAAGGCCCGTCGGGACGGGGAGAAGGTGTGCCATGTTGATGTTGCCAGACAAGCTCAGCAGCTTCATCAAGAGCAGCATTGTATAGACGAGTATCATCCTCAGGAGTCTCCTGAACAGGCGATTTTGTGCTCTTCCTTATGTCCATCTCCTCCATTGCGTCGCGCAATGAGCTTGCTTCTTCCTTCTCCATCCATCTTTGACCTCGTTCCATGTATGTGGCTGAGGGAACAACGTCCGATGGCCTCAAAGGATTTGTAGCTGAAGTTGGATAGTAGTCTGGGCTTGTTCTGCTGATGGTAGAGTATCTAGAGGCAAGACTGCCACCAGCAACGCTAGGACTCTTCGAGTCCTTACGGTCAAGAATAGGAGGTGCGCTCTCGGCAGGAGAAGCAAGATCAGGTGTGAATCGGCCCGTACTATGGCGGTGCAAACTTGAGCGGCTAGGAACTGGACGGGCACCAGCTGGTTGAGGTCTTGCACCTCCAGGTCTGGCGACTCGGTTTGACCGAAGACCTGCGAGGTAGGTGGCTATTCAGCAGAGGGACAAATTAGCCAAGGACTTTCGTCACCATACTCAATTCCGTGTGTCATACCGAACTGCTCGTCTGTCATGTAAGAAGGTGACGGAGGAGTCACCTTGCGCTTCGGCTCCATCATCCTCGCTGTGCCTGGCATGTTTGCCAGAAGATGAGGGAAAGAGATTTATGCGGTATGGAGGAAGAATATTCTGTCCGGCAGAGAAAAGGGTTAAAGAGATGGCCAAGACGGTAAATAAGAAGGGTTTTGACAAGGTATAGAGAGTGATGAAGGATAGCTTTACTATGAAGTAGTTAGTGGTCGATAGTTTTAATGGTGGTCGCAAATCGAACCGGCTGGGGTTGACCAGGCAACGCGATGTTAGACGGCTGGTTTGGTTGCGTCAGGGCATCACCACCAGCAACAAAAGCCTCCGTCTAAGTATGAGACAGGAATACGAAAGCTTATGATCTCATTGATTTTTGTTGTTGGGAGCTTTGCAAGGTGCAGGGAGTCAGTATATGGCAGTTCCTATAGATTTCTATAGTGGATAATCGTCCACCGCCATCTGCTAGGTTCTTATGATACAGTAGTTGAAGCGGGGACTGGAGGCTTGATGTGTATTGCTCTCATTTGCTCGAATGCTATCTTAGTAAGGAATTAGAGTCCGTATCAGCCTCAATGTCGTTACATATAAGGCAGTGTGTACGAGAGTCGGCTCCTTAAGTTGTCGAATCCCATACTTACCTACCTAGGTAATTGAGGGAAAGCGTTTTAACCACTCTTTCAATCCTTGGTTCCCTTATCACCCTCTAGCGTCGCTTTTACAGCTGAAGGAGGTGGAGATTCTGTGAAACCAAGGTTCTTGAATTCGTCCCTAGCCATCAAATTTCTAAAATACCCGTCGCTATTAGCCCGCTTTGTTCCGAGATATTTGTCTACGTGTATGCGTCATAAGTCAAAGAATTATAGGCTCACCTGTCCATTCTGCATGATAGATACGCCTTTGCAAGGTCGCGACATTCTTCGTCATTTAGACCTCGCACCTTTTTCATACATGAAAGATACTTTGTCATGTACGTCTTGCACTCGCCTGCAGTTGCTTTGGTCAAACTTCTACCATTGAATGTGTTGTTTTGTACAGTCCACTCACCATCATGATCCAGAGGGAAGCTTCCACGCTGTGGTCTGCTCAGAACGACACAACTGTTTAGTGAATTGTTCTCAGTAGACGATGTTAAACTCACGGTGTTGGCTTTGTAGTTGGCAAAGGGCCGGGGCTACCGAAAGTACTCATGATTCCGTGTCCGTACTGGTCTTCTGGCTGATTTCTAGTGCTTCTATTGCCATCTTCATGTAGCACAGTAGAAAAGTCAGGCCTTGTGGCGAACCTCGTTAAAGCACCTAGTGTTGGATAAGAACATCCTGTCAGGTGTGGCTGGTGACGTGGCACGGCCTCTGCAACGCAACTCCGGAGTAAATCAGGTGTGAAAGCGGTCAGTAGGGGAGGCACCTCGCAGCCGAGAAACCTCCGGTGGAGCCAGTAAAGCGGCCTAGAGCTAGGCATTACAAGGCCTAAAAAATAGGTGCTAGGTATCCATCCCTACATTACCTTGGCCTGGGGGTGGTTGAACATTATGCAAATACACGTGAATCACCCCAAAAGTGCTCTCGACTCCACTGCGCAAAGCGAAGCAAAGCAAAGCAAAGCCATCCTCAGCCTGAGCCTGAGCCTCCCAGACCGAACCGCATGAACTCCCGGAACTGACGACGGATTTTGAATTTAGCGACAACGCGCGCATTATTCGAAACATCCTCCGTGTCCTTGTGTTTGTCTTGGGTTTCGTGACGGACGCTTTACTTGACTCTACTGTCCTGTCCTGTCCTGTCCTGTCCTGTCCTGTCCTGTTGTTTCTGTCATCGGTATATCTCAAACTCGCTCGTCACAAAATCGGACTCTTATCATCATGGCTGCTCTTGGCGAGGATCTGCTCACCACGGTCAACAAGCTGCAAGACTTGGTTTTCAATACCATTGGCAGTGACTCTTTGGATCTCCCTCAGATCGTATGCGGTTTTTGCTACCTGAATTGGTTACTCTAGCACTGACTGACCGTTACTTAGGTTGTTGTCGGTTCCCAATCTGCAGGCAAATCTTCTGTCCTTGAGAATATCGTCGGCCGAGATTTTTTACCGCGCGGAGCCGGCATCTGCACTCGTCGTCCCCTGATCCTTCAGCTCATCAACGTTACCGAAGATGAGAACGCTCCCGACCCTGCAAGCGATCCTTATCGATCCCCCGGTGCTGCTCGCCGTTCCGAGTGGGCAGAGTTCCACCACATCCCCAACCGGAGGTTCAACGATTTTGGCGATGTCAAGCGCGAAATTGAGAACGAGACATCCCGAGTTGCCGGCAACAACAAGGGTATCAACCGACAACCTATCAACCTCAAGATCTACTCTCCTCATGTTCTTAACTTGACTCTGGTGGATCTGCCGGGACTAACCAAGGTGAGTTTCCTGTTCTTTCCACCTCCATGATCTTTAGCATCGCTTTACCCCTGGACATTACTGATCATAGCCCATCCATAGGTCCCCATTGGCGACCAGCCTACCGATATTGAGAAGCAGACTCGAAACCTTATTTCCGAATATATTGCCAAGCCTAACAGTATTATCCTCGCCGTGTCTCCCGCCAACGTCGATATCGTTAACTCGGAAGCCCTCAAACTCGCCCGCCATGTTGACCCCCTTGGCCGAAGGACTATTGGTGTCTTGACAAAGGTTGACCTCATGGATCATGGCACAAACGCTCTAGATATTCTTTCAGGCCGCGTCTATCCTCTAAAACTTGGTTTTATCGGCGTTGTCAATCGATCGCAGCAGGATATTCAGGGAAACAAGCCTATGGAGGATGCTCTCCAGGCCGAGGCTGACTTTTTCAAGCACCATCCTGCCTATCGTAACATCTCCATTCGATGTGGCACTCACTACCTGGCTAAGACCCTCAACACTACTCTGATGGGTCATATCCGTGAGCGTTTGCCTGACATCAAAGCTCGACTCAACACTCTTATGGGGCAGACGCAACAGGAGTTGGCCAGTTATGGTGACATGCATTTCAGTGGAAAGGAGCACCGTGGCTCTCTCATCCTCCAGCAAATGACGCGCTTCGCCAACTCTTTCATTTCTTCCATTGACGGTACCTCCACCGAGATTTCTACCAAGGAGTTATGTGGCGGCGCTCGTATTTACTACATTTTCAATTCTGTCTTCGGCAGCGCACTTGACACTATCGACCCTACATCCAACCTCTCCGCCCTCGATATCCGGACCGCGATCCGAAACTCTACTGGACCCCGACCCAGTCTTTTTGTGCCGGAGATGGCTTTCGATCTTCTGGTGAAGCCTCAGATCAAGCTTCTGGAAATTCCTAGTCAACGTTGTGTTGAACTTGTGTACGAAGAGCTGATCAAGATTTGCCACACTTGTGGCTCCACCGAGCTTTCACGATATCCCAGACTTCAGGCCAAGCTCATCGAGACAGTCTCAGACTTGCTCCGTGAGCGTCTTGGTCCTGCTTCGTCATATGTCGAATCACTCATCTCTATCCAACGCGCCTATATCAATACTAATCACCCTAACTTCCTTGGCGCAGCCGCCGCCATGAGTAACGTAGTCAGTGCAAAGCAGGAGCGAGAACGGAAAAGGCTGATCCAGGAGGAGCGCGAGCGCCGAGAGAAGCGGCGTCTGCAGGAGCTTGAGGCCGATGGTGATGGCCCTGAAAATGAGGACGGTGTCAGTGGCCCTCTTGATAAGCCTGAAAAGACCAAGTCAGGAAGAACCAAGGCCACGAAGCCTCCTCGAAGCATATCGCCTTCTCTTTCAGTCCGCGAGAACGGAACCTCCAGCCTTGCTGCCACTATGAACGCGACGCATTTAAACGGCACTCTTCGTTCAGCTTCACCTGCTCGACTCAACCAACAGGGACTCGGAGGTGCCCGAGATTCCTTCTTGAACTACTTTTTCGGCAAGGATGGCCAGACCATTGGCGGTCCCCTTCCCAGCCCTGGCGCCATGCCCAATATGCCTAACGGACGACATATCAGCCAAAACTCGGAGACAAGCTTCCCTATTGTGCGTCGGGAGAGGGAGTTTGCCCGGCCATCTACAGCGACAACAATGGCCCCCGAGGATGACTTGTACGATAGAACAGGGAAGAACTACGGCTTGGCATCCCAGATGGTAAGTTCCGAGGATCTACAGGTGCCCGGTCTCCTCTTCTCACACGAAACTAACCCCCACCACCAGGGTGAATCCGCGGAGCCAGCTATGACAGATCGCGAGGCCATGGAGACGGAGCTTATCCGAGCTCTTATCTCTTCCTACTTCAACATTGTTCGCGAGTCCATCGCCGACCAGGTCCCTAAAGCTGTCATGCACCTCCTCGTTAACCACTGTAAGGACGTCGTTCAGAACCGCCTCGTTAGCGAGCTCTACAAGGAATCTCTTTTTGAGGAGCTCCTTTACGAGGATGATGGCGTCAAGAAGGAGCGTGAGAAGTGCGAGCGCCTGCTTCAAACCTACCGTGAGGCCGCTAAGATCATTGGTGAGGTGTTGTAGATTCAGCACTGATTTTGATCTATGGGTTTCTGGCAAATGGTCACCATGCGACAGCGTCCCGTTCAACCTGACAATAATGAAGAAAAGAAAGACCAGTAACAGCCATATACGGATGGAAGGATAGACTCGAAGGAGAAAGGCGGAACATAACTTGGAAACACCAAACAATGTCGATCGCTTTTGGTCACGGGCTCGGGCTCTTGAACCAATCTTGACTGCTCTGCTCCATTGAGGAGCAGAGCAGGAAAAGCAGAATAAAGGAGAGAAACGAGAGAAGAAAAGAGTGTTGTAATTTTGTTCTTTTCATTATCATCGTTTTCCCTCTTATCTTGTACATCACCAACTGGCATTGGAATTGCGGCCAGACTCAGCTTTAGTTTCTGATAATGGCTCTAACGAGAAGACGGGATCGGAATACAAGAGGAGGGCCTGTATGTATGGATGTATGTATGTAAAAAAGCAAACCAAACTCGGCTCGTCGTCCTAGCAGAATACACACAATGTACTACTTTATAACATCTGTCAAATGATGAATACGTTCTCTGAATTGTCTGGGGAAAGGACCGACTTCAAATGAAGAAAGACATTTTACACACGATGTTGCAGTGATTTGTATATATAGATATGTATACACGAACCGGCACTAGTTAGTTGGTGTCATCTTTCCTCCATTACGACACTGGAGTGCATTGAGTAGATCATCGCTGGTTCCCATGGTCCGCTGGTGTTCCCCCCGTTGCACAAGAAGGATATCGTGGGTTGTCGTTATAATTAGGCATAAGAGCGGGCCGACTCGGAATATGAGGATCTGCTTCATGACTCAAGTTGTAGCCCGAAGGGCCTTGAGCTATTCCTCGTTGAGGGAATATGCTCTGCTCTGGTCGTGGCTGTCTAGTCTCATAGGCATGGTATGGCCTGTCAACCTGTCGTACAGGGCGCCTGATGAAGTAGTCGCCGTCTGGATGATTAACCTCGACGACTTCATATGCATCTGAATGCTCTAGCGGAGGACGAGTACTGTGACGATTATAATAGACATGATCGGAATTAGCTGGAGGATCGAAGTGGCGTTCTGGTGGTGCATATTGAGACCGAGGGCTAGGTTCTCTATAATAGAATTGGTTATGGTTGTTAAACCATGAGGGTGAAGGTCGGGCATGCTCGCCAAACCTTTCAGCGTTGACCGGGCCATATCTGGATTCCTGTGGTAGGGTATTTCGGGCTCTAAGACCTCTTCCAATCTCCCATCCGGATTCGTCAACGTAGATGACCTCCTCTTCAACTGTCTGGTGGTTCTGAGCCACATGAGGCTCTTCACGCCCCCCTCTTTCGACCTCCGCGTAGCTGGGTGCTGCAGCGACCGAGGTGGCCACTAACGGATGATGGTCTTGAGGCCGGTCGCCAACCGATGCGCTTCTGTTACGTGGACTAGCTGGTTCTGGGTCCGAATAACGCTGTTCTCGGACGTCACGGTAATCGGATGATTTTTCTTCGCGCCAATGAGCCTTGTTCCGCGGCCCTGTGGGATATGAAACATGATAAGTGGTGACTTCCTGCTCAGTCTCGATCTTGTTGCTTCTATTATGTGGATCTTGAAACTTTTCGAAGTCCGATGGCGAGTAGTTACCAAACGTTGAAGCACTATCAGCGGCTTGGGATGCAGGTTTCCCCTGTGTCCTTCTAGCCCCGACCATCTTTCGACCATAAACCTCGCTTGCTGGACGAAGATGCGGTATGTCTGGCTCAGACTCGATATGTGCAGAAAGGCGCAGGTCTAGTCGACTTGATGCCAAGGACTGACTTCCCAGATCCGCATGACCCGGCTGCTGCGTTTGCTCCCTCACATGCCCGACATCACTTTGCTGGCGTTCTTCCCTTGATCGATTGCTTGGCATAGTAGTGAAGATCTGAGCTGGCGACTGCACTGACACTCGCGGAGGTGGTGTCTTATTGGGTGTTGTTCGCGCAGGCTTCGAAGCATATTTGTCTATGAAGGCTTGTTCGAATGCCCAGGGAAGAGCCTCCTTAACAAGAGTGTACAAGACAGAGTCTCCCCGAGTCTTGATTTCCAGTCCAGCCATTCGCTCATTTTCAGGCATTTTTATCATTTCTGTTCGCCAATCCATATGTGCTCGTCCTTGACTCCTTGGCTTTTCGACATGTTCTGATTCAAAATGTCTGGCGAGTTGAGGTACGTGAAATATGTTGTCGTCGTTGCACACCTTGCAAGAAACTCCGTTGAGAGCCCTCAGACTGCGTAATTTCTTATTTTTCGACGTGGCTTCAATGAACAGCGACAACGGTAGGATCTCGCTCTCAGACTCCTCGAACAGTTTGTTAGCATGGTAAATGGCGACGTAAGCCCTAACTGCAGGTGGGATCTTCTTATGATGCCCAACCTTTGACCAGACAGATTGAGTGCTCCTGATGAAACTTTCATGTTGGTATTGATGAGTGCTGTTGACTGAGGCGATGTTATTGCTATCGTAGTAGTTGGAATATGATACAAACTCGGAAGGGTTAGGGACTGGAACCGGAGGTCTTGTGTAGCTGTTCAATTGTCTTTGAGAGCCATGTGCCATGCCCGAAGAAAACGGTCCTGGGTATGAAGAATATGTTGCAGGGTCGTAATATGTTGTTGTTGTTGAGTAAGATGGACCGTAGGTATGGGCTGAATTTTGCCCGTATACAGATACAGGAGGAATTGGAGGCCTGGAACTGTAAAATGAGAATGGCGGTGCTTCTGCGCCGTAAACAGGCAGAGCATATCCTGCTGGTGTACCAGGCTGAAAGATAGAATAGCTTTGTTGAATTGGAACATTTGACGCGAGTGAGTTGCGTGGCTCGTTGTCATAATAGGCTTTCTCTTTGGCGAGAGGGTCAGGACTAAAAGGAGGCACTTCTGGCCACTCCGCTCTCCAGTGCACGACAACATTACCCAGACTGAGAGCAACTGTGTGCTTGGCTGCATAGTGTTGAAGCACACCCTCGAATCCAAAGAATTTCAAGACTCCATTCACACCAAGGCAGCTGTTACAAAGAAACAACTCCTTGCGCATAGGTTCGGTACGGGGCTTGACCTTGACATCAAAGACCCACTTCATGTTCTCCAGTGTCAACCGTTGAGTCCAAGGCCCCTCTAGGGGCTCGACAATCGGCTTCTTCCCTGCCGCGATTGTGGCAGCAGTGTCCTTTGCAACTTCGGCATAGAACCTTTTACGAACGTAAAGCAGCACATCTGCGGCATATTGTGGACAATTCTTTCTCTTGACCTTGGCGCCGTTGTTCCATCCTTCGATGATTTCGTCTGCATATTCCGATATGCGCGCTCGAACGGGCCCCTGGATATCATCCCATTCCTGGTCTGTAACTTCTCTTGGTTCCCTAGCGGGCTTTTTATCAGCCTCCATCGTCGGAAGCTTGTCTCCAAGTGTTTGAGGGTTGCTACAACTTTGCTTCTCTCGCAGCTCCGCTTCTACCCTCTGAGCGAGAAGACGGGGCTTCAAGAGTTCCCATGCGTGATCATCAAGCGGCGTGATAAGTTGAAGTGCTGCCTGAAAAGATGGAATATGAGCCAGAACATTCGCAGTCAACGGAGGATCAAGAAGCATGGCTCGATTCTCAATGTCGGTCCGTCTTTGAGCCTTGAGGTGAGCCGCCTCCTCCTTCGTCCGTTTTTGCTGAACTGGGGTGCGTAAGGGGTGGAGGTTAGCCTCCAATTGCACCATTGATCCACGGGTGTCATCTGCAACAGGTGTTTGGCGATGGTGCTCACCGATTGATTGAGCGGGAGCTGATGAAGTCTTACTAAGGGGAGCTGAAATAGCCAGAGGCGTAAATGAGAATGGAGCTTCTGGTTTGGCAGCAGTCTTCGGTGCCTGAAACTGAGCCATCCCACCTGAACCAGCCCATTTTTCCCAACGAGAGGCATCGGCTAGAGCCTGCTTTCCTCGGATCTCTAGACCTTTTATCCACTCTTCGGCAGCAGCAAACCCTAGCGCCTTGACGTTTTCGAATTCCAGCTTGATTTGTTCAACATGCTCCGACCAGAAGAGTTTGGTAACCTGGATGTGTGGCGGCACAGTTCCCGCCTGTATGGCACGGGGATGTATTACATGCATATCGGCATCCACAAGTACCGGAGGAAGACCTGGGAGCAGAACAGAAGGAAATGAAGAAGACAAGAGGAGTTCTAGTTCCTATTGCTGACGTTAGAATTGCATCCGGGGAGAATCCTGGAAACACCTACCTTGATGCCCTTTTTCTTCAGGCAATTTCCGCAAGCGAAGACACAAAAGGGGAAAACGGGACAGACGTCACTTGGACCTGGACCACGACACCAAGCTTCGTTGTTCGAAGATGGTAGCTTTTTCTGGCTCTGCAAACCACAGAGTTGGCAAGACACAGAACAAACGAGACGCCACATCTGAATCTCCGATTTCCCCTTTAGGGGTGCAGGCATGCGCGGCCAAAACAGTCTTCTTGAAGCTTGCCAGATGGCATCTGGCTTCAGTAAAGGAAAGGATGACGGTCTATCACTATAACACACTGGGGAATGAGTGGAAAGGGGGCTAAGAAAGGCATGGAATAGTTTGTTGACAGCCAACAAACGACCCAGGTCTCTGGGTGGTACAAGAGTGAAGATATGTTGCCATATCTGTTCCGGGAGCTGCTTGGCTCGATCCTTCACAAGACTTTGAGCCGGCGGGCCTGGAAGATCGGCTTTATCAAGCCTAACTTTCTTAGTTTGCTGGACAGCCTTGACATCTATTGACTGTCGCCTTTTTTTCGAGGGCTGGGAGATGGCATCGAGTAGAGCCGCTGCAGGGTCATAGCTAGAGGCATCTGAGGGCTCATAATCCAGATCATCAGCCATGTGCACGTCGGCCTCGCTTCTACCACTGGTTGTTGATGCTCCTGGGGTGACGGTTAAACCAGAGGCGTCGGCCCCTTGATTCTCTGGGATAATCATCCCTCATCTGACGTGCTACTGAATAGCAGTGATGAGTAAGAACAGGAGGCACAAAAAGAAACAACTTGTTTGATGGATCATCAAGCATGTGGAGTGAAAAGGATGGTCAACACTTGTCTGCGTGAATGGTAAGGAGCAAGGGGGAAAGCTATCGCGCTGCAATCTAGTGTAAGCAATGAGGATCGGACGCTCAAACGTCGCCTGCTTTTCTGTACAGACCAAACGTTGCTCGTAATGCGGCGTGAAGTAAATTCACGGAGTTGTCTCGAATTGGGGAGCGATACCTTAGAGAAGGGAGCAGGAGCCAAAAGTTCTGAACTTATCGATAACAGTGTTGGCCGGGGGCCCACTTTGATTATGACATAAGCATGGAACGAGTTGGTGATTAATAACATATTTGTGAGACTTCAAAGAATCCAATTTGGGGCCCCATCACTGGGGTATTTGAATAAGTAGAGTTGCTTGATTTTACATTTCATTTGTTGCCCATCATAACATCACAGCACAAGACCAACTGTTTTATCTGATATTGCTGCAGCATCATTGCATGTTGGCATCTCTGCCACCTCCTTGTCCAGGCGCTTGTGACGTGCTTCCACTACGACCACCCAACGAAGAGGTCTGTCCCGGGGATGACTGGTCTCCTCCAGCGCCGTATATCTGAAAACTCTGGTCTGCTCCCCAGTTGGCCATCTGCGTATAGTTTTCGAAGGCGTTCTATTCGAAGTTAGAAATGGGTACAAGTGATCTCTTGACGGAAACGCTTCTTACCCAGTCAAAATTCGCGCCCATATCCATACCCGCGTTAGTGTTAGCTCCCAGGTTGCTGAACATGGAGGAGAAAGGAGAAGCTGGACCAGCCCCAGCAAATCCATCGGTTTGAAAATCAAGTCCTTCAGACCCAGGCATGCCAAAGTCCATACCCATAAAGGCGGCCGGGTTAGGCGTCGAAAAGGGGTTGGCCGTCGCATTGAAATCGGGTAAGCTGCTTGGTGAGACGAAACCCGGGGCCATAGCCGGCGAAACATCAGTCCCAACACCTTGCGTCAGGCCTGGCATTGGCGATGGAACGCCCGGCATTTCTGAACTGATCGAGGCAGGGTCCTTGATCTTATCTAGCATGATATCAATGACCTTGGCCGCCTTGAATGCTTCCATCGAGGTATCTGCAAGTGTGTTCCAAATTTCTCTCGCTGTTTCTAAACTGCCAATCATTTTGGATCGTTGGTCATCGTTCCAAGTTGAAGCACCCTCATCGTCTTGGGGAACTGAAGACTGCGCGGCAATGTTGTCAAAATGGAGATCAAGAATGATCAGCATTGCAGGCAACGTAAAGTCTTTGGTAGCAATCGACTTCACAAACCAACTGACTGAGCGCAGCCTTCCGTTGGATTGTGATTCTCGGTACAATACTGCCAGATGATCGAGTGCGGTCAACGATGCTTCAATTGCAGCTCTCCGAGAGTGTGCATATCTTGCGCTCTGCCTCGCCCTGGGAAGGTATTTGCGGTGAAGCAAGCATAAAATCTTCTGGTATAAAATATCGACATTGAACCTGGCGATGATCAAAGTCACTGGATCATGGGACCCTTCTAATGTCGTTAACTTTAAATGCGGCGGTAGTTCTTGCATGATCTGTCGTAGTTTGGCATCAAAGCGAATAATCTCGTCGTAAGGCACATGCTTGCCAACTTGTCCTGTAGCCTGGAGGATGTTTCCTAACTCAAAACATAATCTTGACTTGGCAATCATGTAGGCGATGGGAGTAGCGACAGTCGATGGTCGAGAAGGGGGCAGCTCCTTGATGCTGGGATTGAACTCATCATCAAATATGTTATTGGGGAGTTGGGTGTCGCAATCATTTTCGTAGATCATGCTGGGTAGAGAAACCTGATGTGAGAAAATAACATCCGACATTCGTACGAGGGCCCACGTCCGCCGTCTCATTTCCTAAGCATGATCAGCAAATCGATGTTAGCAGCATGCCGACGTGCAGCTTACAGCTTGAAATGGTGTAATTGACGGAAACCATTTGGCGTCTCGGTGGTAACCCATTCGATACGCGATTCGAACAATTAGAGACACGATTAACCACAACCCTAAATCAGCATCCCATCGAGACGAATATTCTCCAAATACATAGAGTATCATAGTCTCAACCGTGTATTCGTTAGGTTTTGTATAGTCTGATTTAATCAGGCATTGTACCGTGCGTAACCGGTATTCATTTGCAAGCTCAAGGGTTCGCCCTCTCCACTCAGGAGGTTCGTCGCCCACTTTATGGTAACTCAGCATTGCTAGACAGAGAACCGAGTAGAGCATACCAAGCCACATAATGGGCGTCTTGTTAGGATCTTGCCAGTGGTCTTTCAGCTGCTGTTGAAATGTTGGTCCATGAATGATGTTGACAGCATTATCCATGGAGTTGAAGTATCGACTGCAGAGCGTCAGAACAGCAGACTTCGGGGGAAGCTCTGCTCTTATTTCAATCTCGGATGCAGGGAGTGCTCCTAGCAGGAGTGTCGGCCCCTCTCTTGCAGCCATAGGTTTTGAAGATTTGACTCGCTCATAACTTGTTTCTAACTCCTTCTTGTGAGATGTGAAGTAGTTTTTCACCTCAGATATATCGGCAAGGAGGGTATGCCAATGTTCCTGGCCAACATACAGCGACTTGCCTTTGTCCGTGTCCACTTTAAGAAAACCCAAAGACGTGGCCAGTCCCTCCTCTTCGTCACTGTTTTCCTCCTCATCATACGCCATTGCATTGTCGTCTCCTTTTCCAGCCTTCGCGGAAGATCCGCTGTCCGTGGTGGATTGTGTTGTCGCTGCTCCAGCGGCTGCGGCGGATGCAGCATCTACATTAGCACCTCCGTGCATAAGGGATAAAACTAAGCCTTCTAAACGGTCAATACGATTCTGCATGTCATCAGGACTCGAGTCTCCTTGACTTTGATTCTTCTTGCGTGTAACCGGCGTGGCGTAAGAGCATGAGGTGGTCCCCATACCCTCGCGCTTCGTACAGTTGCTGCAAGGATGACTTCTGTCACATTTTCTGACGGATATCAGTAAGGATGAGGAGTTGAGGTGTCATTTAAACTCACAACCTACGGACGATGTTAGTAAATATTGATGCAATGCTCTAGAGGTAACATACTTGCGCGTCCTACAAGGATAGCAGCTTAGAGGCACGCGATTCCTCTTCCTCACAACGCGGAACTGTTCCTCGGGAGAGCGGGCTCCCTGAGACGAGTTGGTCGAAGGAGGAGTTGGGGTCATTGTGACAAAGGGAAGGAAACGGACGGGACGTTTCAACAGATGAGATGAGGGATCCGACTCCAATGCTGACAGACGATGGTGAGACAAGAGTTGGTCAGCGCCAGGGGAAACCCCATCAATATATTGAGTCTTGAGCGGTTGGCGGAACCCAAAAGAGCTTGATATGAATAATACAGCGCCCTTCCAGAATACTGCCGCAACTACGGCAACCTGGTCAACAGAAGACTTGTCTGACCAACCGGGAAATGCGGCTCCACGAGTCAACCCGCCTGGTGAACCAATGTTGATGTCGCAACACAGTTGCGCAGGATAATGGAACCGTTTCGCCCCAAACGGTCTCTAGGAACCTAGAGGTGGCGTTGATCAAGTCCGACACGTCCGCACGCCCTTAGGTCTGCAGCAGCAGCAGCAGCGAATTAACACGGTACAGCACAGCCTCCCACTTGAGGCACCGCACAGTGTGATACGGTGGAGGTGAAAGGGCGGATGGTGATAATCCGTGGAGATATCGGGGGCCAGGGGCACCCAAAGTTGCGGTCTGTTGGAGATGTGTGACGGGGAATTCAAATCTAGGCAATGGGATTTTGCAGGTCACTCGCTATAGTTGATGACCGAGATTGTAGCGATAGCGAGGTCGCGATCCCGTCAGGGAGGAAGAAGACGGGAGCGGGAGGCGAAGATAGCGAGAAGACGGCCCAAAAGAAGACGCCTGAGCTCAAGCTACCTATAGAGCGTTACAGATGGATTCCAACTCCAGACAGAATGAAATGGATGGAGAATGGCGGGATGTTTTTTTGTCGAGTCGAAATTACCCAGTCAGCTCAGTCAGCAGAGGTACAGAGGCTGTGAGGGCAGATGACGCAGGATATCCAACCAAAGGATCAATGAGATGATTGAAGCTGATCATGGAGGTGTCGGTACCTCCGGTGCCTTGCTTCAAATAAGGAGAGAAACGAGAAGATCTCTAAAAAGGGTGGAAAGGAAAAGGGCTAGATCTGAATCCAATTTTTGGTCTCCAGAATGTCCCGTCAGCATCAGCCTTATTAAACCGCCCGGCAGCCTGGGAATGAGGAACAAACGAACTAGGCACCGCAGTCAAGTCAAGGAACGCGTGTGCATCCCAGCATCGATGTTAGATGCAAGATGGTGGGGTTGTTTTACATTCACAGAGACAAGGGTATTTCTTGTCTTCGTTCCTCGATTTAAAAGAGCCTTTGTGATACCTCTGCTATCTTGCACGTGTCTTTCCTGTAGGAAACATCCATCCCAGTGCTCTCTGCAATTGGCATAGTTACCTGGGCCTCTTTTTTATTAGTTTCTTTAACGTGATGGCTGAAGTCAGCCAGGTGCAGTAAACTCATCACTTAACGGGCGTTACGGCAACTATCTCAATCAAACGAACCACAATCTGCTAAAAAGAGTCAAAGTCACAAATCTTACTTGCCTAGCCTGTGAGTCATTCTCGTTCATCGGATTCGACATCTGCTGTATGGATGCTCGGATTTCGGAGCCGGCCCATGTTTATCACCGATATTTGTCACTAAACTCCATCACACCACACTCTTCGCTCTGTATCTGAGGCCTTCTATAACCAATTCCCTGACTTACAGTACTACTAAGGACACTATGTCGATCCCATCACTATAGTACGTTATGCAAATCGAACATTGGGACCCAGCGGTAAATCCGTCGCCTTTGGCAAATTACAATGTGTCTGCAGCTAAGATCGCATAGAAATGGTGATATTTACATTTCTCTCCACGCTTTATTATTCCTGTAGATATTGTGAACCTCTTCCCATCCAGCTTCAAGCATAAGCTGATATGAACGATTAAAAGTATTCGGGAACACATGGTCCAGCCTAACCATTCAGTGAGCCATTAGTTGCATGATAGGTTCGACAAGAGCTCATCAGCGCGGCTTTACATGGCCACAATATTCTTGGATAAAGTCCCTGCGCCTTAGCTTTCAACCTCCTGGGACTTCAGGACTTCTTGGCCTCGTTTTCTCTCTTCAATTTGCCACTTGTCAAACCACCAGCCGGAATGCTTGATATTGCATTGCCGGATACTATCACTCAAAAGGTTGAGTTTCACCAGGGCCAGGCAGTGCAATATTCAGCAGTACGCGCCAGGCTATTGTTACGCCTTCTAAACATAAATGCGTCATGAGTTTCGTAACGTATGTATTCCGCCTCAAACAGCTGCGGGAGCGCTGACGCTGTACTTGGTAAGGAACTCGGCGTCGTTGGCCATTTCCTCCTTGACCTATGGATTTGTCAGCATTAGTCAAAGCGAAAATGCGAGTGCGGCTTACAATATCCAGTCCACCAACAAGCTCGCCATCGATCCAGAGCTGCGGGTATGTTGGCCAGTCCGCAAATTCCTTGAGCCCCTGTCTAACTTCGTCGTCGGCGAGGATGTTGAAGAAGCCATACTTGACCGAGTTGTCGCGAAGTAGTCCAACCAATTGTCTGGAGAAGCCGCATTGAGGAGAGCTGGGTGTGCCTTTCATGAAGAGCATGACGGGTGCAGCCTTCACGAGGTCCCCAAGACGCTTGAAGAGCTCCTCCTTCTTCTTCTCGGGATCTTGCTCCTCGGCTTCGGCATCGTTGGTGTCGATACCGTTTTGTGCGCTTGCCTCTGCATTCTGACCAGATTGCTTTGCCTGTGTCTCGATCGCTGTGCGCACCTTTACGGCACTACTGCCACTCACAGTCTCGACAACTTGGCCGTTCCTTAAAAGGACAAGGAAAGGGACAGCAGTGACATCGTACGTCTCGCTGAGGTCGCTCAGATCCTCTGCGTTGATGGAAACCCACTTTGTGGTAGGAGGTTCGGTGACTGGATATTCGGAAGCGAGAGTCGACAGGACGGTGGCCATTTGCGCGCATGGTGCGGCCCACGGCGCATGGAACGATGCAACGACGAGGGTAGTGGAAGGGACAGAACTGAGCAGCTGCTCCCACTCGGGGATACTGGTAATTTCCGTGATGGTAGACATTTTGGTGGTGGTGAGATGGATGCGTCAGGGTTTCGATCTGATAAGAGAGAGAAAGAAACAAGTCGGAGTCGAATTAGTTTAAGACAGTCCAGTCAGTAGCAACTCATTAATCTCCACGGAATTGGGGGGGCAAAGGTTCACTTTGGCGGGGTACAAATACTGGTATCCAATGACAGGCAAGGTGTAGGAAAAAGAGGGAAAGGCAATTCTCTTTGTAAGAGCACGGCACTTAGGATTTGGGAATATGACTCTACGTCGAGTGAAAACTCCAATAAAGCTTAGAACACATAAATTCATGCTTGTGTGAAAATTACTCGCACTTATTATCATCAAAGAAAATCAGTGTCTATCAGTTTTCACAAACCTAGAGGGGCAGTCGTATACAGAGAGAGGAGGGGCAACAGATTGTGCAAATAGGAAAATGTCCTTGCGTCATTTCCTTTGGCTTGTATCTTTATGTCTGGCGGATAATATCAGCCCTCCGCTGCCGGAGCCGGTTACTTGCATATAGCCCTGCTAGATGCATTCTGATGTGTAATGCTGACATTGACAGCTCCCATCGCTATAACCAGTTAACAGCTCATCAAAGCAGCACAACGGAGCACACAACGCATACAAGCATGAACAGCACAGCTTGACCCCGCTCAGCCCACTGTAGACCAGCTAGACCGCCCCAAGGTTGGGCATTCTTTAAGCTACCAACATTAGGTCACTGATGCAGACGACGTACGAAGCTACATCATCAGCCACACTCCGAGAAACCCACTTCTGGGATCTTTTACTGTATGGTTTCCGTAAGGTAGTCTCTACCCAAGGTTCCCACTGTCCCCCGATCTACGTTCAGTTTCCATTCTCAACTTCTCCCAAATACAGCTCCCACAGCAATATCTCGACGCTGTGCGATACCAGACGTACTGGAGAATTGATCACGATAATCCTTCCCCTGGCTACGCCTCCGGAACTTATATCTTCTCTCTCCGTGTGGAGCTGCCACCGCCGCAGCAACGGTGCCAACGTCACCCCCAATCTCCGTCATCCTAGCTCGTCAGCTTCAGCTTCAAGTCTGCCTGACTCCGTCCTAACATCTCAAGAATCCCCAAGATGGCATCTCTCAATACCTCGATAAATGGCCCGTCCATTAAGAGCAGTTACAGCAGTGTTGTTAACGGTGCCCCGCCATCCTCCGACTCTCCCACTCATGCTCATTGGGCCCTTTTCTCGGTCCAGGCCCCTCTTTTGATGCCTTCCAAGACAGCGGAGCCAAGGAGAGTATTCTCAAAGTCCAAGGAACAGGCGGTATGTTACACAAGGGGATGTCTATCATCCCATCAGCCCGCTAACATGTATACAGAAAGCGACCTCGCCGATCTGATTGAGGACTTTAGCGAAGGGCGCATTCAATTCGCATTTGCCAAGGTCAAGGACCCCAACAGTGGCCTTCCCAAGAACATATTGATCGCATGGTGTGGAGGAGGTGTTCCTGAGCGAACCAAGGGCTACTTCACCAGCCATCTTGCTGCGGTTTCCAAGATCCTCCACGGATACCATGTTCAGATTACCGCTCGCTCCGAGAGCGATCTCGAAATTGACTCCATCATGCAAAAGGTGGCCGATGCTTCCGGCGCCAAGTACTCAGCTGGAAGCTCAGACAGTCCTCGTTCTGCTGCACCTCCTCCTGTCAAGACCAAGCCTGTCTTCACCCCGACAACCTCCAGCCGTGCCAACCCACTCGTCGCTGCTCGATCCAAAAGAGAGGAAAATGTCGATGAGGATGGGTGGGGTGCTGATGCTCCTCCTGTCACGAGGACTCAGATCGAAAAGGTCGAGTCTGCTTACAAGCCTACAAAGGTCAACATTGCTGATCTCAGCAAGCAACCCACGGCGACTACCAGCGGAAGCGCCCCCGTCAAGCGCGACGACACACCAGGTGACGTGGTGAAGGGCGGTTATCAACCCATTGGCAAGGTCGACATTGCAGCTATTCGTGCTCAGGCTCAAAAAGACCAGGATGACAGGCCAACTCCTGTGAAGGGATCCTACGAACCCGTTGGAAAGGTTGACATTGCTGCAATCCGGGCACAGGCTAAGCCTGCTGCCTTGGAGAAACCTCAAGAGGACGAGTCTCGACCTGTGTCGGAACGCATGTCTGCTTTCTCTCAGCCAGCTCAGTCGGAACGTCTAACATCTCTTCCTAAACCCAAGGTCGCCAACAAGTTTGGTGGCGCAGGAGGCTTTTCGGGCACAAAGGCTCCCACACCCGGCGGCTTAGGCTTTGGAGCTCCCGCTCCTGCCAAGTCTGCCCCTGTTGGTGCTGCAAGCCGTACGTTTGCTGATCAAGGCGGAAAGACTCCTGCCCAACTATGGGCCGAGCGAAAGGCCAGGGAGAGGGGGGAAGACACCGCCAGTGCTCCCGCCCCTGCTCCTGTCGGTAGTACTTCTCCTGTTCAGCCACAGAAGAGCGGAAGCGAGTGGAAGAGTGGCTACTCTGGTAAGAGCTGGGCTCCAGTGCAGACCGGTGATTATGGTCGCGGTGTACCTGGACAGATTAGCCAGGAAAACACAGGCGAGCAACCTGAGGATACACCAGCATCGCCATCAGGTGTGTCAGCTCTACGAGACCGTTTCAAGGACACTGCCCCTATCAGCGCAGGAGCCCCTCCCCCTCCCGCTGCTCGCCCTGCAGAGGACGACACTACACCGCCGCCTGTTCCTAGCGGTCGACCGTCGGGAGGCTTTGCCCTTCCCGGACTGCCTAGCCGACCAGCACCTGCAGATGAGCAGGACGGCGAACGGGAAGACCCCTCCGCTTACCAAACAGCTGCAGAGCGTGAGAGATCCCCCTCGCCCCCTCGTGTTGCTGTTCCAGTCAGCCGTGGACCTGTGCCAGAAGTCGGCACCCCGCCTGAGCAGCGTGCTCCACCTCCTATTACTCCTAGCCAGATTGATGTGCCCAAAGAGTCTGATCTTGCAGACGACAAGGAGGTCTCATCTACCGCCCGTTTTGCTGGCGGTGCGGCTGCAGGTGTTGCCGTAGGGGCTGCTGTTGGGGTCGGAGCTGCTGCTGCAGCCGGCGCTCTCGAGCGTGAGCCCAGTCCAGAGCCAGAGCCTCATCGCGCTCCTGAACCCGCAGCTCAGCCAGCTCAAGAGTCTCAGGGAGGTTATCGTGCCGTGATCCAATACGACTACGAGAAGGCTGAAGACAACGAAATCGACCTGATCGAGGGCGATGTTGTCACTAACATTGACATGGTGGATGAAGATTGGTGGATGGGTACTAACTCACGAGGTGAGAGCGGCCTATTCCCTAGCAACTACGTTGAACTGGTGGGAGATGACGAGTCTGAGCAACCGGCTGCTGCTGCGGCGGCGGCACCTCCTCCACCACCTGTTGCCGAGCCCGAGCCCGAGCCTGAGCCTCAAGCTCCGGAGCAGCAGGCCGGCCACACGGCTGTTGCCCTCTACGATTACGAGGCGGCAGAAGATAATGGTAAGATGCACACTCACGCTAAAGAACCAGTTACTAAACCCTGCTTGCAGAATTGAGCTTCCCTGAAGACGCCACAATTACCAATTTGGAGTTCCCTGACGAGGATTGGTGGTTTGGCCACTATGCTGGACAAGCCGGTCTATTCCCTGCCAATTACGTGCAACTCAACCAGTGATCTTCGGGCGTGCTTTATTATCAATAATGAGGCGAAAGGAATGTATTAAGCCTATGGGGTGGGGAAAAACTTGACAGTAGATGAAAGAACGCTATCAGCTCGCGTACAGTTTCAAAACAAATGATTCAATGTTCTATATTCATATCAATTGGTTATGTCGACAGTATTTGATACAATAGCTATTGCCGTGTACTTGGTAACGACGAGCTACGCCCATCGATCGGTCAGTATGCTCGAACATTGAACCGCACTCGGCTGTTCAGTCCGGTTACTGGATCTGTTTGTCCTGATAATGCCACGTCCACCATCTCTGCGAGAGAACGTCATATATTAATTAATCAAGGAACAGAGTATTCGTAAAGGCTTTTACAAATTGTTTGAAGAGGTGTAATGATTCTTGGAGTTTTCATAGAGCCATGCGCGGGCTTATTATATATATCGTGGGGATCGTATTAACTTTGTTTGCTGAGGCAGGCCGCTTAAAAGAGGCAGTCACAGCAATCGATGCTAGAGGGCGACACACATCAGTATGTATTCGCTTCGGTTTGGTTTTGAGCATGCGCGGAGCTCAATTGGTGCTAGTCAAGAGCCTCCAATAGTTGATGACGCCAATGACTCCACGAGAGTTGACTTACCAGCACTCGCATCCCTCTTCAGCAACACAGCAACAGCACATGGCCGCCAGACAAGCCGTCAAGCAGCCGCCGCCGCCGCGCTTGCCACCACTTTGCTGAGGAGGTGCTTGTTGGTACTGCATGGGAGGTTGGCCTTGGGGTGGACCGTAATATTGCCCTTGAGGGGGACCATACTGTCCCTGAGGAGGGCCATACTGGCCTTGGGGAGGGCCGTATTGACCTTGGGGGGGACCGTAAGACTGCGAAACAAGATAATTAGCAACTGCGATCAAGGTTTTTTTAATGCGATTGGTTACGAACAGGTTGGGGATGCTGAGGGTAACCGCCGCCACCGCCGCCATAGTAATCTTGAGCAGACATGGTATAGATAAACGAAGCTGGTGTTGCTGCGATTGAGGTGCGTACGATAGACCGCCTAGAGGTGATGTATGATGAAGAAGCGCAGGCAGGAGAGGTGCCGCCTTAGAAAGAAGTGATGGAGATGAGGGTGGAGGAGAAGAAGTAAGGTATGTTGCGCCCGCCATGTAAGAAGTATCAAGGTCACGGGCAGCGGACCTTCAATTGGCCATCGGCAACAGCCTAGGTACTACCTAGACAGCCATCTTAGAGCATTTGGAACTGGAGCAAGGAAGAAGCTTGATCAACCAATTAGAGGCTCGTAATGCCTGCTTTGGGGAGGGTCCCCGTCACCCTAAGGTCTGTCTGATCGGTAGTGCGGCATGAACGAGACGTTACTCTTGGGGAGTAAGAAAACGTCTGACCTTGGGGCAAGGTGCCAAAAATACTCAGTCTATGGTCCACTAAATCTACACCGATTCTAAGTTGAATTGACCTGAGTCCTTTTGTCACTTAGGCTAGATGTCTCAAGTTTTCTTGCCCCCCCCCCCTAGGTTACCATGAATCTATACTGGAGGTCGAGCATCTCGAGATTCAGATTGATCAACTGATGTCATTTTCAGCCAAGAACAGATGTGTCACGAACTTCTTCTTCAGCCACAACCCGCCGGTTTCTCTCCAAACGCCATCCCCCGGTAACCTAAACCAGTCTATCATCAATTGTAGATGGCTACCATCATTACGAAACCTTTGCCTCCTAAGACGCGTAAAATATACCACAGTTAGCACTGCTCTCGGGTTGCCCGTGCCGTCCTTACCGAGAACGGGCCACTGAGGTTCTGTGCTGGCAGTTGTACTTTTATTCGCTTGGGCCTCTAAGCCACTTCCAATTACCAGTGGTCTCTGTTTGATGAATCAACAGAAGTCCCGAGATATCTGGTATTGCTTGCATCTTGGTGAACATTTTTTGCAGATATGTTTCTCCTATCCTGGCAACCAATTAGTGACGATTTAAAAATGTTGCTGTGAAACGAGGCCCAGGAAGGTAAGGAAATGTTGAAGTCGATTCTTCAAACTGCAGCATAGTAACCGCCGTTGCAATATTTATTGGGTACACTGTTAATATATAAGTCGATCAATTGTGAGTTCTTCGCGCCAACAAATCTCATTCAAGGTCACAAAACCCACAAAGGCACAACAAAATGTCGAGTAAAATCACGTGTTCTTTTCGTTCCAGACTGCAACCGCAGTCAAATACAAAAATGGCCTTCCAGAACCTGATAGAGATTGCATCCACTGCTTCAAATCATTAGAGCATGGGACTCCCTGCAAATCTCATGCCTTTTATCCCGTGGCCCTCCCCTCCATCATGAAACTACCGAATATGCACAACGTGACATGGCCGTGTCCAGTTCTCTCTGATTTACTGCTCCTCCTCGCCCTGGGGCTCCTCAATCTCCTCCTCCTCATCATCGTCGAAGCTGCCAGCAGGCACCTCGTACAGACGGAGGATAGACTTGTTCGGGTCCTTAACGAGGACAAACTTGGCATCTTGGCTCTCGCTGCTGAGACACATGTCGGCGATAGTGCGAACAATACCCCAACCGTTGGAGAGAGACAGGTTCATCTGGTTAGCGAAATCGCGGGGCTTCCAGCCAATAACGCCCAATACGACATGCTTGTCATTGGAGCGGGGGGTAAGACGGGAAACAAAACTGCAAATCGATTAGCAAAACATTCAGGTATCAGTAAATTAGCAAACTTACCCAAGCTTCATCACGTCTGCGCTGGCAAGGATGCTCTGCACTGTCCAGCGGGCTAGCTTGCAACTGTTGTTCTTCATCTCGGTAGCAACAACAGCACCACGCTGGGTAACAAGCTTGCTTCGCCAGTCAAGAGCGCCACCACTGCCTTGAGCCTTGCTGTCAAACTCGTTGAGAGCATGGATGCTGACGTGCTGGTCCTCGCCGCTGATGGCGTTCCTCTGAACGGCGTCAACCTCTGTTCGGACGACAAGGTGGACAGGCTCCTCCTCGTTGAGGGAAAGGTCGAAGCGTCGGTACTTGTAGGCCTTGCTGGCAGGAGGGTCGGTATCCTCGGAGGAGTTGTAGAAGGGGTTGCCGTGAGCCATAGTGACCTTTGACGACTCGCTCTCGATGACGACCTGGTTAGTGAAGTTATGGTTGATGTAGGTGGCCTCTTCGGCGAGGGCATTGGGTTGGTTGATGGTGTCCTTACTACCATCGGCAGCATCGAGAGGAGCATCGGCGGCATTCTCATTGACTGTCACCATATCAAGAGCGGCATTATCACGCTTGTCCAAGAAGATCTTGTTACCCTGTCGAGAGATGACAATGTCCCAGGGGTAAACGGATCGAGGAGAGCACATGAGCATGGACAAAATGCTGTCTGTGGCGAAGATAGTTGCCTCGTCCTTCTCGGCAAGCTCTTGAATTACGGGATCGGATGACGTGGTTACGTTGTAGGCAGCACGGTCGATTGGTGTAAGCTTCTTCTCGGCGCCCTTGACAGGCTGCTTGTCGTAAGAGCGGTCATAGTGGTAGAGGAAACCGTAGTCATCAATATCCTCGCCTTCGTCGGTGTCGAGATTTAGCTTAGCCAAGCGGTTGAAGTCGATCTCCTCAAGAAGCTTCCACTCGGCCTTGACATTGATACTGGCGTCTCGGTTACGAGCAGGCTTGTCATAATCCTTCCAGCCAAAGCGGCGACCGCCACGACCAGCATTGGATCGGCCACCTCGGTCGTAGCCCTGTCGGCCAGCGGCACCGGCGCCGCCTCTCTGAAGCTGGGTTCGTCCGCCACGGGCACCGGCCTGACCTCCACGTTGGCCACGGCCACGAGTGAAGACGGCCCCGCGGCCGTATCTTGACTTTGTCGAGTCTCGGACGTTACTAACGACTGAGAATGTTGATTCGTCCTCGGCGGGAGGGGCATTAAAGGTGATGGCGTGGCTAGAGCCATAGACTTGTTGGTCTACAGGAGTGATTGCGGTCAGCCAAGAGCTCATTCAAGACGAGTGTGATCTCGACGGAGAATAGAACAACACGACAACACGATATGACCTACCTCGGAAATTCCTGTTGTACTGTGCCCGTCCACCTCTCTCTCTATCCTTGCCCTCGGCAGTCCAGTCGGCCATGCGTCCCAGCTTGTCACCCTTAGAGAAAGGCGCATATGGTACGCCGTTGAGGGTGGTCTCTGTGGTGACTGCAGGACCCCAACCGTCACCGGCGGGGCAGCTTTCGCAGATCTTGACGTAGTCGAGAGAGTCCGCCATTTTGGGAAGAACAGTATCGATGATTTCCTTGCGCTTTCGGGTGCGCGATAGACGAAATCAAAGAAGCTCGGTGTTGGCTTCGGAAGCGGGGGATGCGTCAATCAATCTTTCGGTTCACAAGCGATGCTAGAATTTGGACATCCACGACGAATTTGTGGTGGGGTGGAGTGGGGCTTGAAAAAAAACAGGTACTCAAGCCCCGCGGTGCTGATTGTGTGCCTCAGCCACTCAGCCACATTTATCAGGCATAGGGTAAAGCTGTAAACTTCAATTAATATGTCAATATAAGGCAGATCGTTTTGAACGAATATAGGTCAAAGTTGACTTGTGATGTTGCGCTCCCTGGACGGTATTATGCTCCTCTTGTTGTTTGCAAATAAGAGGGTCACAGGAGAGATCGGAACAGATGTGATTCTAACGGATTTCGTAACTTATAACAGCCACAATTGTTAGGGAGATGTACTGGAGATATGCTCATAGTTACGATGTCAAAACATCACAGCAAGTAGGAACATCCAAACAACAGCTGCAAACTCGAAAAACACAAAACAAACTCCTATTCACCCATCATCGTGTCCTTGCCGCTGAACACATTGTCGATAGCATCTCGCACCTCAAACTCCTCCATCACAGCACCAAAGCTTGACCAAGTCAGTATATGCTGGCGTAACATCGCGGAAAACTTACCCATAGCATCTAACTTTTCGAACGAGCTCTTCACTCAGCTTTCGGAAGTCAACCGCCTCCAACTCATTTGCCCTTGGGTGTGACATGAGCATACCCCATGACATGATAGGAGTTACCTCACCATCGAGGTCGATACTCTTACTTAGATCCAGTAAAGTGGCAAGGTCTGCCTTTGGAACTTCCCATGTCTTCTGGTTCGTATCGCCATCCAATGGAATATGAGTTTTCCCGAAGGGCAAACCTGGCCTTGTTTCTGGAGCCGGATCTGGTGGGCACGATGCCATAAGTGCATGCCCACAGGGTTCGCCTTCAGGCTCAGATGCTCTCTCAACCATGAACTGAATATGCGTCATGCACGGCCTCTCGAGACTATATGTATCCGTAGTCTGTTAGCTGATCTAACCATCAATATGTCCTGCCAAAGCTCACCCATGGCGCAATGCAACTCGCGTCATATCACACAGGGGGATCACTGGGGATTGTTCGAGTAGGAGTTATCGTACGTTAGAACGAAGTCAATGCCCGCCTGTTCCAGCTCAGGGTTTCCACGATAAAGCGGCTGAGGCATGCCGTGTGGTTGGCCTGCCGTGGAACCTTGATTGACGGCCACAGGTAGGTTCATTGGTGAGCCAACCGATGGCGCTGTCGATCGCGAGGTCAAGGGCGGAGAACTTGTATTGGCCGAGTCGGGACCACGACTCGTCGCGCTGCCTGCTACATGCGGGCTGCTATGTTGAAGCCCAGCCTGTGCCAAAGTGTCTCGCAGCCGTTTGTTCTCATCGGCCAATCTCTCCCTATCCAATGAAACGTTGCTGAAGACTTCTTTAAGGCGAAGAACTTCATCTTCCAGTGCCTTGATGTAGAGCTCCTTTCTTTCGCGATGTGTTCTGACAAAGGACACATGTCAGATACAGGCATTCGTCAAGCTTGCACAACATTACCTCTGTGCCTGACGATTCAACTCTTGACGCCTGGTCAATGCAGGCTTGCTGTTGGGCTTGGGCCCTCGCTTCTTGGGCGGATTTCCGTCTAAAGCATCAATCAGTCCCGTGAGTAGCAACACGGCAACGGAGTCATGTCTGAAATGCTTACCGCGCGTCGTCCTCTTATCGGTAAGACTCTTGTAAAAATCGGGATCGAGGGCGGAGGCCGCAGTATTGTCATCCTCTGAGCTGGCGACAACTCGATCCGGCGAGAGTGACGAAGAGAAGGAACGCTCTGTTGCGCCAGCAAGATTGGCATTGAAGGCAGCCATACTGGCCGCCTATGAGTAGTGTCGGGCGTTAATCACCTGGACCCCAAGAACTATGAAGCAGATGAGGTTGGACACAGAATCGCCAGAATAAAACTGTTGTTTGTAGAAAGGACTGTCGTGGCTGTGCTCTGCTCCTGTATCATTAACCGTTGGGGATCAGAGACGCCCCAGTTGCGTATAATGCCGGTACCCGACTATCAGGTTGTATGCCTTTTTGTAATTCACAGGAATTTGATCAGTGAGAGGCGATAAATACACACCACATTAGTGCCACATAGTGATTTGAGATACTTGAGCAAAGAGGTTTATTGCTTGGTCAGATTGATGATCGTGCGCAATTCTAGAACCGGAGAAGTCGTTAACGTATTAGTCAGAGTCCCGTGTGAGTCGGCGCCACTGAATCACCCACTGCATCACTGCATTGGGTCCAGGCAGTTGTGCAGCATCCCATGATTTCAACCTGGGTACAAACTCAATGTACCTTTTACGGTGATGCACCTTACCTTAGGTAACCGACTAAGTTGGAAGGTTCCAACCAGTCAAAGACATCTTTGTAAGGGAGGTAAGCTGAAGTACCTCAGGCTGCGATGTTCGGTGTCAGCATTGACGACTACACTTCAAAGGCAGGTTCTTTCGACATTGGGATGGTTAGGTCCCTTACCTTGGGTTAATAAGGAGCTAACGGCGAGGAATGTTAATTAATACTTCGTATCATCAACAAGGTATTAGAAAGAGAGAGAGAGCGTCACTAGGAGCTTTGGGACTAGTTTAGGCTTCTGAAGCGGCATAGAAGCGTCCGGTTTGAGAGGCCGGGAGTCTGATTGACAGTGGAGGCATAGATTTCCGTCCCATTCTTGTGAATTGGCGTTGCCCCGCACTCGGTACCCCATGGCCGCGAACGGACGGGCTTTCGCATCCGCTGTCAGTTTAACTTTGATTCGCAATTATCCAGTGGTGTACTATCATTGATCCTTTGAAAAGCCATAATAATCCATCTACTCCGTACTGTTAGACACATCACTATCTTCCAGAAACAAATAAGGGCAATAAGGAGGTAGATACAGTTTCTCGCAGCGTTTGAAATAACGATAGGGATGTCGTTAGGTAAACAACCCAGCATTGATCGGTAGCATTCTTGATCACTTGCCAGAAACAAGTCCAGACGTTACTATTCTGATGGGGGGATGTAAGAGATGATACTGGCAATAACAAGGCAGGGTCGACAGCCCCGATCAAGCTTGACCATGGGTCTGAGGCGCTCATCTTGAAGTGATTTAGGTTGTATCGTCTTACAAATCCACTAACAAGACAGGCGCTCCATCTTCTATCACTATTCACTACGATAACGTCAATGAGTGGTTATAGGATATAATCTAAGATCACTCGAGAGTTACTTGCTCATGGGCAGTTAATTCTGTGTAAACCCTGTCAATATCTGACAGATCAAAGCAACGTAGTAAACACGACACCATATTTCATATACAATTTAGGAAGTATCAATACTAGCCTGAATCCAATACAGAGTCTCAATAATTACACGAATAAATGATAATAGATGTTTACAAACTTCACCGACCTCAGTTGAAGTAGTGATCAGACCAGTGAATGTGCTGAGAGATGGTAGGTAATCGCCATGCAGCGTACAAGTGCTTGGTTTCTCAAAGTTTTCATCGGATTTGAGAGACCTATGAGTCTTTGGGAAAGGAAGGTCTTTCCGAGGAATAAGACAACGAGGTCTTGACTTTCAACAACCAGAAGGCAAGGAAAACGAATGCTGAGCACTCTGGCTTCACACTATTTCACCAGCTTCGAAATCCTGTAGTTCTTTGCAGGGAATTCATCCGTTCCTCGTCATCCTTGTGAGATAGACATTACATACTGGACACACACGATAAAGTCACTACCCATACATATGACTGGATGCAAGAAAGTGCCAATTCACCGACTTCAAACAAACAGTTACTCAATGTGCCTTGAAGGTAACAGTTGCATGTGGCTTCATATTCCTCGATTCCCCGAATTCTAGCTCGATGCTCTCAAAAGACACTTGAAAGACGAATCACTGGCAAAAATACCGGCAGTTGAAGTGGGTGCATGAAATGTGACTTTGCAGCCGTTGAATGTTGGATGCTCAAGCATTAAATAAGTGGTGTTATTGGTCATGGTTACGCATCTATTTTGGTCAGGGGGTGAAGCTGGAGGCTTGTGCAAACACTCAGGGTCACCAAATGGGTAACATGACATAAGAAGATGGTGACCAGTATTGCAGCTAAAATCTTGGGGTGGGAGGGGAAATAGCACCAGCATCAGCTCATTTCTATGGTGAACCAGAGACACTCGTCCAAGTAAGTCTTGATTGCCCCAGTTGAACGTGGAGTTGATCATTCGGCGACGCAGAAGAGATGAGGTCAGCCCGTGTGAAAAGAAGAGGCAGCGGTGAGCAATAATAACATGGCCCACGAAACATATAGAAAATATGCGAACATCCCACAATAGCAGCATGAGTAGTCACTGGGTGCATCAACATATTGATCATGCACTCTCCATCACTATGCCCATATTCATAGTCCTTGTCGATGTAATTGTGACAAAGCCACTGTATCTGCGCAGCTAACCTACACTTGCAACCCTCCTAACTCATTGTAACACTAATCGAGGAAGCGAGCATGCAATTCCTCGAGCGCAGGCAGGGAAAGCTACTATAGAATTAATCAAGACAACAATCAGTCGCACGCGGTATGAGGAGAAAACATTATCAACCTTGGATTATGGGTTGCCATGCCGCTACTATGAAATCACAGGCTCGATACTGCAACCCTAAAAGCGAAGCTATAAGGTAGTGGTTTAGCTAATAATTTAACACAGCGCAGGAACGATCGCAAGGAGATGTGGGAAAGGCTCATGAGGGGGACATAGTAATTGCGGCTTGACGAAATGTTGCCTCTGGACTTGCTTCTGCTTCAAAATGTCCGGTCCGTTTCCGCGACGCCCGTTGTTGGCCAGTGGCCTGTTTAATGATAACCCTTTGCAACCCGTCATCTGGGGCACAGGATGCTTACTTTAGATCTACCTCCGTCGACACCTGCATCTGCATCTGCACCGACGGCCGCGTCTGCGCCTCCGGGTAAGACAGCAGCAAACCGAACGCCATTGGGCTGTCGATTGGTGGACAAGATTTGTGATGCTGCCACAGGAGGCGGAGATCATCAGTTTTACGCTCTGCGATGTTCGTGCTGCAGCTCAAAAGAGGCACCTGATGAAAGAGACTTTTTCCATATTTTACCCTCTGATGGCACACGAAGTCCCTCTTCGGCTCTCAAATGGATTTATGGAAGGATAGTTTGGGGATGGAATCTCGATCGACACGAACAGTCCAATGTCTTGCCTTTCGTGTGATACCTGGAGGAAGGAATCTCAATGTTTCCCCCCTTTCAGTCTCTCTAGTCTGTCCATCCCATCGACTGCACCCTTTTATCAATGTGACAAAAAACTTTCGTTGCTGGAAGAAAATGGAGGGGGGGACCTCCAGGGACGGGCCTAGGATTGCATGAAACAATGCCCGACCTAACAAAGGCTGGTGATAGTAGAACGCCAAACAAACCAAACACCCACCCCACAGTACACCGTCATCCTTCTGATGGACAGAAATACTTCAATAGGTGTCAATGTCATTGGAAATCACTTGAGTAACTACCTGGTATTACATATTTCCGGTTTGGCGAGCATAGCGAATAAAAAATCCATATGAAATTGGGGGCATTCAGTTGATATCAACAGGGTTCAAGAAGCAAAGGATCGCAAAGCCATTGATTGGAAAGCGGGCGCCGGGCACCCACTGCCCAGTGGAACATCATGGGTGGAGGCCATAGCTTGCATCAGGACCCTCAGTGAAGCGCAGTGAAAAAAAACCCATACCCGCAAGATGTTGTAGCTTTGCAGGGCTAGGAGCTTGATTCCCGGGAGATGGTGGGTGGTGATTGGTCCAGCAGCGCATTCCCCCGCTTATTGTATCATGAGAGGAACGCGCTTTCACGATGGCCCAAGGAGCCATGGCTCACCTAGGCCAAACTTTGTCTTTCTTCCCCTTCGAGGCTTAACGGCGATTCTTAACCCCCGTTCTGCAGTATTAAGCAAGCTCCCGAGGACTGAATAGACCAGACAACTTCAAAACCAGATCTATCGATTGTGCTGTCAATTCGAGTCGACTTCTTTCTACCTCACCTCGTCTTGTTCGAGCAGGTACCCACGGTCACGATCACGGTTGGCCCCGTTCTCGGCTACACCTAAGGCGCTCGCACGCTTAGACAAAGTCACCCTTTGACTTCCAGGCGTTAGGATAATTCGATCTCGACCTTATTTTCTGGTTCATGCTTAGAACTTGTATAGCGTCAGCCCGAGAACCCTCGCTGTCGACCCTCAGTCATGTCTCCGAGTCTCGCGGGTCTGTAGTTCTGGCGCCCTTGCCAGACCCCGAGTCTCCCCACTTGTGCTTCTGCTGGAGCTGCCAGCTATCCTGACGTCGGGCCCTGGCCCAAAATCCCACGGTCGACGATACCTGCGAAACATCGATTGCACTATCTATTTCTGGTTTGCACGTCAGTCGCTTTTGAGATAAGATGGACTCCCCGTCCGGCGCCACCCTGGCACCCCCGGCAGTTGCCTCTCTAAGGGCACAACAAACAACTGCTATGGAGAGGTCTTTGAGCCAGGACATCCGGGAAGAGCGCGAGGAGCTCCGAGAAGCTGCTGAACAGACTCTCAATACCATTGTGGACCTCAATCTCGATGGAACAATTAAATGGGTCAGTCCCTCGTGGACTGATGTTGTAGGCACCCAGTTCGAGACAGTCAATGGCCTGCCTATCTCCGACCTGATAGTTAGCGACAACAAGAATGTGTTCACTGAAGTTGTCGAATCCATGAAGAAAGATGATTCTCGGAGCCACCGAGTCCGATTTGCTGTTAATCTTGGACCCCTCTCGAAGCTTTTACCTGTCGACGACCTCGAAAATGACCCCGAGAACGAGCAGTCACATGCTGTGGACCTTGAAGCCCAAGGCATTATGGTATACGACAGTGTCTCGGGTGGAGAGAGCCATGTAAGATTCGTCGATGTTGGCTTTCTGTGCAATACTGATCTCGTCTAGACAATGTGGATGATTCGCCCCTGGATAGCTCCACGAGAAATCAAGATCGACCTTCCCAACGTAATCGTGGACTCGTTAGGCTCAGGTGCTGAAGTTCTGGCGAGCTATCTGACTCAACTTGCTGAGAGCGGGCTTGATGACCCCGAACAACAAGAGCCTCCGCCACCGGTCCTCTGCCGCATTTGCGAACGCCAGATCCCTCGATGGTGGTTTGAGAAACACACCGATTTGTGTTTGCAAGAACATCGGGCCGAGATGGATGTTCAAATGGCACAGGAAAGCCTGACTGAGCATCGGCATTCGATTGTCAAGGTGCTCGACGCATTGGAGGCCCGCAAGAGTAGGTCACTTGCTGGTGATCAGACGCCTGTCCCGGTCGCCGAATACAAAGGTTTGCCAATTGGGCCGCCGCCATCAACCCAGTCGTCACCTGGTAGCTCATTGCCTCGATCGAGGGAACGTTCTGGAGGACTTGGGCATACTAGGGCACGCTCGTTCGCTATTCGACGACCTCAGGCTCGAATTGTCGAGCTGCTCATGGATCTTTGCGATACCGCTATTGAGATTAGCACACCTGCGATAAAGGAGTCCTCAACCCAACAAAGCGGCGATTTTAGAACGCAATCCCCACAATCCGAATCACGAATATCACAGGTTCTGCAATGGCAATCACCAAGCACCAATACTCTGGAGCAGGAACAAGGATTGGCTCTGTTGTGCGCTGATACGGAGAAGGTTGCTAGGAACAAGGTCGACGCTGTCTTTCGTCACAGGAAAATTATCGAGTATGCTGAACGTATTCGTATCGAGCTTGCTTGCCTTGTCCAAGATTGTATCGACGAGGCCCTGAGGAAGGCAGCTCGCATAGCCAACGGCGAATTGACCGACTCGACAGAAGAAGAACGGCTCAACTCCGAGTACGAACAATGTGACACATGTGATGAAGGTACTGGAGAAGACGACGATATACCTCCAGAACCCCTTGTCTCTGAGCCTCAGCATCTTCTGCAGCGAGGCAGCGAAAGCTTCACGGAGCCCCTGAACAGCCCATCTGCGCTAGCCACTGCCCTACGCCAAATGAACCTGTCTGAAAACAAAGATCGATCAAGACCAACATCCTTTGTGGCCTCTACTAGATCCAGCAGTCCTAAAGAGTGTCCTACGCCCAGATCGCACTTCGGCGGGCAGAGTAGCCTTGGGGTTCAGGCACGAGACACTCGTAGAGACTCGGTCTACCTAGAAGGCGACTTTCTTGATAGCGAGGGCAGCTTTCGATCGTCATCAGTGGCATCTCGTAATGCACCAAGGACCGAATCACCCATATCTGAATTTGGAGACCTCCGTCGCGCCGCGAGCACGAGAAGGCGACACCGAAGGAGTCTGATTTTACCTGGCACTTCTTCCCCTCACCGGCAGGAATCACCCTCGAGACCGGGACAGCCGTCTTCGCCCTTACGCATCAAAGCAAGGGGATTTCCGATGTCCCAAGAAGGTGTCGTGTCTCCAGAGGCGTCACCTATGCTTCCGGGCAGTGACTTTAGTTCACCTGCCACACACAGTCACAGACATCACCGGAGGCAATCTTCAGCAGCCATTTCTGATTTCGTCATGAAGCCTCCGCCATCGCCTCGCCTAGGTGCAAATCAAGCACCCCCACAACCTCGCCCAACCCAGCCATCCATCAAAGATTTTGAGATTATCAAACCTATCAGCAAGGGGGCTTTTGGTAGTGTGTATTTATCAAAGAAGAAGTCTACAGGAGAGTACTTCGCAATCAAAGTACTCAAGAAAGCTGACATGGTCGCCAAGAACCAAGTCGGCAACGTCAAAGCGGAACGAGCTATTATGATGTGGCAGGGGGAAAGCGACTTTGTTGCCAAGCTTTACTGGACTTTTTCGAGCAAAGACTATCTATATCTGGTGATGGAGTATTTGAATGGTGGGGATTGTGCTTCGCTAATCAAAGTTCTGGGTGGTCTCCCTGAAGAATGGGTGAAGAAGTATCTTGGTGAGGTTGTCCTTGGGGTTGAGCATCTTCACAGCCGAGGCATTATTCATCGTGATTTGAAGCCAGACAATCTCCTTATTGACCAGAAAGGCCACCTTAAGCTTACAGATTTTGGCTTGTCTCGCTTGGGATTGGTCGGCCGGCAAAAGCGAGCATTGAATAGTGAAAACTCTGATGGAACGCCAGACCTGCTCAAACAAGGGCCCTTTGCCCGATCTGCCTCTATTGCTTCGTCAAGATCAGCGTCACTTGATCTACACGGACATACCCATTCTCCTGGCCAGACGCCTCAGATGACACCCGAAGTTGGAAGCTTGGCACAACCTTCTTATTTCAGTCTAGGCCAAGAGCCCCGTCGAGTATCAGGCACACACCGAAGTGACAGTGGTGGTAGTGAGACACTTGCCCGTATGGTCACCAACTTTTCCTTGCATGACGCAGAGATAGCATCCCAATCCAACAGCGTCAGGTCACCGCTAGATGAGGAGGCAGTTGCGCAAGGCTCACCCGATCTACCCATGAGTGTTGGTTCGAGAATGAGCATGGATAGCCATGCCAGGAACTCTCTACCACTCTCCAACATGATGCCACCTCCAATGGCGCTTTTCAACCCTGAGGATACAAATAGACGTTTCGTGGGAACACCTGACTACCTCGCCCCCGAAACTATAAAGGGTGACAAACAAGATGAAACCAGCGATTGGTGGTCGGTCGGTTGTATTTTGTTTGAATTCCTCTATGGTATCCCACCGTTTCATGCCGGTGAGGCCGAAGAGGTTTTTGAGAATATCTTAGCAAGGAAGATTCAGTGGCCTGACGAGAATGAATGTGAGCCCATTTCCGAAGAGGCAAAAGATTTGATCAATAAGCTGCTGTGCATGGAGCCTCACCAGCGCCTAGGCTCCAATCGCGATGATAAGTTCGCCTCTGGTGGTGAAGAGATTCGCCATCACCCTTGGTTCCAGGATGTCAATTGGGAAACGCTTTTGGAGGACGAAGCTCAATTTGTCCCACAGCCTGAGAATCCCGAGGATACAGAATACTTCGACGCCAGAGGGGCAGTGTTGCAGTCTTTTGCGGAGGAGATGGAAGATCAGGCGTCTCCTCAGTCCTCCGCAGCTGGTTCTGAGTACGCCGAACGGCCACACGATGCGCTTTCGCGGGTCCGGTCTCAGGTCAACTCTATAAACCGAAAATTGATGCCACTGCATATTCCCCCACATGTCCGCGATTTGAAATCGAGACGTCTGAGCGAGCCGGTGGCGATGGATGACTTCGGCTCATTTTCATTCAAGAACCTACCTGTGTTGGAGAAGGCCAACAAGGACGTGATCCAAAAGTTGCGAGCCGAGGCGCTAGCCACGCAAAGTAAAGGAACATCCGTTAGTCCCGGGGCATCCAGCAATGTTATATCACCAGGGCCGTCGCTCGAAGGCAGCCCTGTCCTATCAAACCCTGTTTCCAGAACTATCTCTAACGCCAAGGCGACAAATCGAGCACAATCGCCGTCTGGATTTGGTCATACAAGTGCGTCTCCCAACCGAGCCTCCCAACCCTCATCACCGTTGTTGGTTTCATTTGTCGCTGGTCAAGGTGCCGATGGACGACGAAAGGCATCAAGTAACTCTTCCAGCCTATCTCACCAATCAACTGCCGCATCTCTGCAGCCAAGCTCGGCATTCGAGATACCCAAGGTGCCCCCAAGCCTGCAAAAGGCCGCCACAACGGTCGCAGCATCGTCTCCAGTCCAGAGTCGCAGTGCAGCGCCACCTCCTTTGTCACTGTCCCCCCAAAAAACTATATCAACACCACGACAGTCTAGCAATTCATCTGCCGGACGTTCGAGATCACTTACTGTGGGCTCTCAATCTCAGGACGGCAGTCCCGTTGCTTCTGACATAATGCACCATCATCGAAATCGGAGAAGCCAGGTCTTTGACATGTCACCATCCTCATCAGATAACGAAGGCGAGAAGCATAATGCTCTTCTCCGAGTACAGAGGCGCAGACAGAGCTCAAGGCGGCTCTCACAGATTGCCTTTGATGGAGGCCCTACTTTCCGGCCTCTTGATGTGCTGATTTGTGAAGATCACCCGGTATCTCGCATGGTCATGGAGAAGTTGCTTGAAAAGCTGAGATGCCGTACTATATCCGTACCAAATGGATCTGAAGCTGTTCGATATTCGATGAGCGAAATCAAGTTTGACGTCATTTTCCTCGAGTATCAGCTTCCTCAAATCAATGGAGCTGATGTGGCACGAATGATTCGGGAGACCAAGAATGCCAATTCTCACACGCCGATTGTGGCCATTACAGCTTACCTCAAAGAGCTTCAAGCTCCACACTACTTTGATTCGTTAATCGAGAAGCCCATCAGTTCGTCAAAACTTACTGAAGTTCTGCGCGGATTGTGTCAGTGGCGGCCCGAGTCACCAGGTCAATCATCAAGCATGCCACGCCCGATTCCCATGGGAATCCGCAAAGCCAACTCGCGACTTGAAGACAGTCCGACATCAGGCTCGTCCATCTTTGCGAGTCGACTGGGAAATGCAATGATGTCGAGCCGTGAGGACTCGATTACATCATCACTCTTTGGTGATTCGGAATCTGTGACGACTGATGAGTTGCCGGTTGTTGTTAGTCGCAAGCCAACAAACGAATGGGACGAAGGTGGCTTGAACATCACAGACAACAACGATGCCTCTGAACCCCCAAGAAAGGGAGTTCCTCCTCTCGTGGCTCAGCAATCCGCGCCGGCTCATATGGAACACCGCACACGAGGCAACGATAAGCTGAGAGGGAAACGAGAAGGCCCTGAACAGAGAACTTTGGAGGGCACCGAATCAGCTGATGATGAAGACGAGGAACTGGGAAGTGGTCGAGAAAAGCACCACGGCCGCAATAGCCAGCAGATACTGAGCAAAGCCGGTCTGCCCAGCTCGAAGCTCGGCATCGAAATGATGCGGGCCAACAGTCACGATAGCTTGACGGTGGGCTCAGAAAGCACGCCTGAAGCTGTGACGCAAGTCGTGACCACGCCTTCAAAGGAGATGGAAACTGGAGTTCTGGATGGTGAAGTGGTTGCGGAAGCTACTGCACGTACTCCTCCTGATGCAGGACTGAAGGGTGAAGGTGTCACGCCCAAGGCGGACAAGGATGGAACAGACAGCGTAGACGCCACACCTCGGCCTTTGACAGTTGTCAAAGGAGACGGCGATGGTGGTGATGATGAGGAAGCGACACCACGGCCAATTGGGAAATAAAAATTCCCATACAGGCTCGGTGCATGAAGTGAGCTACTGGGTAGACATGGTCCACGAAGATGTTGTGCATGTTTCGTTCAGTATCTTCAAGTTGGAATTTCCTTTGTATCTATGAAATGCAGCGTGGCGTTTGAGCGATGACAAGTGAGTCGACTTGGACTGAGGATGAAGGCTTCGTATGCAAGTGGATAGCCCGGCGACCAGGAGGAGGGGGTTGCAGGCGAACAGACTGATCTGTGTGAGATGCTCCAGGGTTTCCCACAATATAGGAACTGGAGCTTCCCTTAAGTTCGCCATAGTTGTCATGTGTTTCTTGGGGATGGGAGCTATGCAGAGATGAGAAGCGGGCCATATAAATTGACGGGGATAAAAACAACAAGAAAAAATCAGGACGCAGCTACTGAGGCATGGACACTTCGGCCCCGGCTACAAATATAAAAGAGGTGGTGTCTGTGAATGTCTGGAGCGGTGTTTAAGCAATATAGCAGATATAAAGGCCATCACTGTGGATTTGATCATAACTAGGTACTCAATTGTTTCTACATTCACTTGTTAGCTTGATTGGATTAAACGCACACGTACTGTTCCAAGCCCAGCATACCACGGCGAGTGTTTCAGATTAGTATACTGCGCATGCAATGCCGACTTCCTGTACCCATGGCGTGGTTTATTAAGTTGCAATTCGTAAAAACGTATCATGCCAGCAAGACTAAAGGAGCTGGAACAGAATTAACGAAGAGGAAAGATAATCATAGTGTATGAAGATTTCATCTTCACCCACAGTGGTAGGTCCGGTCAAAGCAAAAGCAAAGGAAATGTGAAGAGAGAGAGGGATTGATCATAGCCCAGGGTCGGTAGTCATGAGTGAATATTCCGTCGAGGCAGCTTCGACAACAAATGACAATCAAGCAAATCCCAGCAGAAAAACCGTCAGATAGTTTCATTGTGGAGGGGATTGTGGGAGCGTTATCCACCAACTCAGTATGCATATGTGTTATGGTTATTACAGAATGGGGGAGGGTTGGAGAAGTTGAGAGGGGGTATACAGCAGGAGGGTGGATAAGATGTTCGAGTTGCTTGCACGAGGTAGGTAGGCATCTGGGACACTTGTCTGTCACCAATTTTTGTTAGTTATTGTAAGTGCTGCATCATCAGTAATGGATGACCTGCGTGTTTGTAATAAGCCATCACTCGATGGCCACTGGTTTGACAGTGATACCGATACAAGGAAGTAACTAGAAAAAGAGAAATGTTACACACGCGACAAGTTTCTAGATGCAGACAAGAAGTTCTCGGTATAAGATTTTGGACTAGTTGGTGTCTGACTTTTTATTAGTGCATCTCGTCGCGGGTTGCCTGTTATGCGAAGGTTGTCAAGATGAGCTGAGGGAGTGACTAGACAGATGCAGTACGTAAAAGATTACAGGCTACGGAGTGGAAGCGGGGTCTGATTAGCAGCGATGGAGGTATTTGTCTTTTTGCCGGCTATTCTAGACCATGAGCAGACATTGTAGCCTGCCACGGAGCCTCGCACGCAGGTTTATGTTAGTAGTTAAGTCAGGACGTAATTTGGTATCGACGCAGAAAATTAAGCTTTTGTTAAGCTTTTACCCTTAAAGCAACAAGATTAGACACCATGGGTAAGAGCATGATCCAGCATGTGAATTGAGTTGGGCAAAGGGTCTTTTCTTGGTCCATGAGTGTGTGTGTGTGGGAAGGTTGCACTGACCGAGGCATGTAGGCTGGCGAGAGGGACCCGTCGATCCCACCACAACGACCTCACACGACCTCTTTCCGCATTAGGTGGATGTCGTCAAAAGAGGACCCACCAGATGTACTTTTGTACCTTCTCTCCAGTTTTTCATGCAGCGAACTTTTCCTGAATCTACCCTATTTAGGCCTAGAGCACCAATGCCGAGACGCGCAGCTGCGGCTCCCGACAGCGCCGAGGCGGGAAATGGAAATAGCAGAAAAGGAAAGGCTTGGCATCGGTCGACAGGTATCAAAGGGAAGCAAACGACAAAAGGGCAACGAGGAGGCCGTATATCCGTGATATGTAGTGATAGGCATGAATTAAACTATCTTCCGGTGTCTGAAATAGGACACCGAAAGGTAAAAGAAAAAAAAAAAAAAGGTGGGAGGCAACAGAAAGGGTTTTGAATCAAAAAGGCACAGACAAGTCAAGTAAGAAAACGGGCCGTAAAATGAGTGGTGCGGAACGCGAGCATTCAAAGCGCCTCGAAACAACAGAAGCTCAATGGCTGAAGCAAGTCAAGAGGATCCATTGAATTTTCCATTTTAGAGGGTCAAGACCCTGACTCTCAACTCTTCAATGCCATGATGCGAGTTTTTCCAGCAGAGATCGGCCTCGTTCCCTGCCAACGGCGTCGGCCGAAACAAGTCAGGCGGGTCTCGTAGATGCCGTTTTATCCGGGTCGCTCCTGGTGTTTTGCGAATTGAGCCAACGTCTCTGCCTGTCTCTTGCGCGCTTTTGCTCGCGTGCGTGGCTGCCCTCTCAAGATAATGAGCGAACCCCAAGTTCTTCCTTCTCCGAATTGGATCCTCTTGTTCCAGCCTCCAGCCTGTTACGCTTCGGTGTTGAAAACGTGCTCCTCCCCAAGCCTCGATTTGTGTGAGCCTCATCCATAGTCTAAGTACACAACGACGTCATTGCTTCTAGTCATCGTCATCAATGACTTTGGACTTTTATCACGCCTTGATTGTGATTGACAATGCCCAATCCCCTGCTGTCGCGCCGCATTGTGCGCTTTCAAACGCCAATAACATGCATCTTATAAAAATCGGCTGTCCGTGGCTCAGGATCTGGCCTGGATCTCTCGGCTTCTGATGGATAAGGATACCAGAGGACATGGGGGGCTCCATCCCATCCCATCATGACCCAACCGGCGGATCTCATCATGCATTGCCCACCCAATGCCATGTCACCCACCCCTGGTGTTTCTTACATAGTTCTAGAGCTAAACCTACAGCCCGCTTTTTCTCTCTGTTTCGACAGCTCCATCTCCCTCTCACGCCCACGCACACATACGTCGGTACATTGCCGCAAAGCTCAAGCTCTGGTCCCTGAGGCAAAGACGAGGCGGCGACAGTTGCTTTCGGTCAAGGAACGGGACACGGGAGCTATCCTCTGCTGCACACCCTCCGAATTTGACCCCAGAGATCGACTTTCGTCCACACGTTCTCCCACGAGGTTAATTTACGTCTTCTTACTGGCTGGTGCTTCTTCAAGATGCCCGTCACACTCGTCTTGAGTATCCGAGCTCTTGTTGCTGTCTATCTCGGTCGTGATGTAGTTCAAATACTGCCCTTCCTCGCGCCTTGAAAGCCGTTGGGTTCCCGTTTCTCTCCAGAGCCAAGACAAGGCAATTCCAAGTCTTGAATTCCTCAATTGTCCCCGACCCATCTAACTCGGGCCTTCGGCACTTCTTCTTTGCCTCCAGTATAAAACTTTTTCCCTCCCTTGGTGGTTAGCATTTCCGCTTTGCGCATGGAATATACATCTTCTTCCATCTAGTTATTCCTGCCTCCTCATAACAACAAACCCCGTGCACAATTATCGGATCCCCTTAAATTAAGCACTTCATTTGATCACCATCACACTTGGATCTCAACCCGAGGCTCCAACCGCCTTCTCTCAAAATGGTTCATAGGCACCATCATCATGAGTCTACAATCCCAGGCGAGATCCCTGTCCCGCACGGTCCTCCAGACAGCGATTCTGAGCACATCTCAGATGAGCCTATCGCCTATGCTACTGCTGATGAGCGTCGCATCTTCAGCCATGTAACCCGCCCAGACGACTCCTACACTGAGGACGGTGTCTACTGGGCTGATCTGCCACTGGCTCAGCGTTATCGGTTCGTTTCAAAGGTAGACAACGATGCTGCCAAGGAGGAGGCCAAGACTGCTTGGTCTATGTTTAAGGAGGATCCTCTATCACCTTTCTCGTGGTATTTCCGCCATGCTGTCATTCCTGGCGCCGGTCTTGGTCTGGAAGGTTATGTCCTTTTCTCCATTGGCAACCTTGAGCCTCTCTTCAAAGCCGTTTGGCCTGATTGTTGGGGCAAGGAACCCACTACCTGCTCTCATAATTGGATTGCCTCCGTGACATACCTTGAAATCATCGGTATCATGGTTGGCCAGGCTGTTGTTGGTGTAAGTTCTTTCTGCCCCTTTTATTATTGTATATGGTGGATTGTACTGACTGCTCGTAGGTTATGGGAGATTGGGTCGGTCGCCGATGGGGCCTCATTCAGGATGCTGCCATCATGTTTGTCGGTCTGCTCATGCTCACTGCCTCATGGGGCCTTACCCTTCAAGGCTGGGTTATCTGTTATGCCTGGTCTCTCTTCTTTTACGGTTTCGGTGTTGGTGGCGAGTACCCCATTACAGCAACTTCTTCTCTTGAAGGTGTTTCTTCTGGTGGAAGGATCTCGACTCGTGAAGATCGTCTGCATCGTGGTCGCCGTGTCACCACGGCTTTCCTCATGCAGGGCTGGGGCCAGTTCGTGAACCAGGTCATTCTCATTGTTCTGCTCGCCATCTTCAACAACGGCAAGAGTTCGCCCCCCTACAGCAAGTCGGCTGCCCAGTATACTTTCCGACTGTCTTTTGCATTCCCTGCCATCGGTACGCTCTGGCTCCTCTACTATCGTACTTACCGCATGCGCAGCGCTGGTAAGCAGCTCGCTGAGGCAAAGAAGCGCTCTAACGTCACCGGCTATGACGTGAACGCTCTTCGCCACTGCTTTACCAACTTCGGTGGACGTCTCTTTGCTACTGCTGGTACTTGGTTCTGCAACGATGTCTTCTTCTACGGCAACAAGCTTTTCCAGGGTCAATTCATCAAGGTCATCTCTCCTGACAGCAAGTCTATCTTCACCACTTGGACCTGGAACCTTGTCAATATCACCGTCTCCCTGGCTGGCTACTATCTCGCATCTCTTCTCATCGACAACAAGATGTACGGCCGGAAGATGATGCAGCAAGTGGGCTTCTTCATGTGCTTCCTGATGTTCATTATTCCCGCCTTCAAGTTCGACTACTACACCAGTCCTGCGGGAATCCATTCTTTCCAGGCCATGTACTTCATATCGTCCTTCTTCAACCAATTCGGTCCCAACTCGGTCACCTTCCTCGTGGCTGGTGAGGTATTCCCCACGCCCATCCGTGCTACTGCCCACGGCTTCTCCGCCTGTATCGGCAAATCCGGCGCTCTTCTCGCTTCCGTTCTCTACAACTACATTGATGACCAGACTAAATTCTACGTCGTCCCATGGTTTGGTCTCGCTGGCATGCTTCTGACATGGATCTTTCTTCCCGATACTACTGGTCTTGATCTTAAGGAGCAGGAGCGCCGCTGGTACTATATTCGGGATGGCAAGGAGAGTGAGTACCACGGTGTTGCTGTCAACCCTACTCATTTGTCTCTCTGGGAGCGCTTCCGAGGTCTCGGTAAGAGTTACGACCCCGAGGCTGACTGGCGGGCCAAGGTCCAGGATATGCGTACCGAATGGGAGCTTGTCCAGGCCAGCCGCGGTCCTAAAGAGACTGAAGGTGCTATGCCCAATGACGGCGAGTTCTCGCCTGAGATTCACGAATTCTTCAAGCGCTCTAGCCCCAAGCACATTGGTCGTCGCGACGAGTCTCTCATGGTTGACCCAATTAACGAGAAGACGGCTGTGCCGTCTGATGATTCTAATTCGAAGTGATCATGTCCAAGCATGGTCGTATTCGTAGCGAATCACTGCATTACACACATTTTAACATGTAGCAGTGAGCGGTTTACAGCATGAGCTTGGCGTCTGGGTTTAATATATCATTAGTTAGTAATTCCTGGTTTCGGAATTTAAAAGTTCGCGTATGTCAGTTTTGATATGTGTGGGAGGTATTATTATGATGTATGTTTAAAAGGGGGGGGGGGGGGCTTGGATGAATCATATATCAGACTTCGGCTTTTCACAATACGTATCTCGTATCTCGTTCTGGTCCGGCCAATGATCAGAGGTTTGGTGACATACAAGTGATGTAACGATAATGGGCCAGTTGCAACTCCAAGTTGCGTGCTAGACTATAATATAAATATAAAAATATAATGCCTGATCAAAGGATATGCTGATAATAAAACAAAAATGCGACCAATGCCGCCGTAACTCTTGGTGGTATCTAGAATCGAAACTTATTCCTGCGGTGCACCAGGCACATACTCTTAATGATGCTAAAAATAACAAAAGGGAAGAAGGGAGAGCGGAAAAAGAAGTAGTAGATGAAGAATGAAGAATAAAGAATCGCTTCACTGCCCCTATCGTTCAATATAATCCCAGCCGTCTCGTTCGTTCAGTTTTCATCGGACATCGTAGTAGTCCTGTCAATTATACAGCCCATTTTGCGGTCAAATGTTATTGGGGAGATCCTTGCAGCCGGGTTGGCTGACTTGATGTATTTGTAGTTGGCACAATTACGCCAAGCACACAGTCATCTAGATGTTCATAGAAGTCTTGCGCAGTACCAAACCCGTTCTTGCATATGGAGCACCTTGCTTTCGTGCCTACAGGATCATCGCCCCCTGGTAGCCGGTGGCCGCTGCTATGGCCTGTCTGGTCAACTTGATGGGCAGCAGTTAGGTGCCGTTTGAAGACATCAGCACGAGTGAAGACTTTTTCGAAGGGGCTGCCAACACCAGGACAGAATGGGCACACCATCGTTCCACGATAATGAGTAAGAGCGTGGCGGTTCTTGTCGTACTTGCGCGCGAATCCTTTCGTGTGGTATTCGCATGTTACAATAGGGCATTTTTCAGGCCGCTCTTCTTGGTGTGTAAGCATGTGAGAGGCCAGGTCACGAAACTCACGACCACAATCCGGATGAGGGCACCTGGTGCGATTTTCAGTAGGCCTTCGAGACGGACTTGCTCGTTCGATCGGTATTGATGGCTCGATAGAACTCGACGAAAGTAATGGACCTAAGGCAGAAACTGCTGGTAATGCATCGGGAATCGCGGGGACTTGTTGCGGTATCGGATCTCTGTAGTCAGCGGGTGTTGGATACTCATCCATGTCGTCTTCACCGCTGGAGATATGTTCTTCTGGAACATCAACCGATTGGCGCACTTCTCGCATCCAGTCCTTCAAAATGCTCATGGATGGCCAGTCACCACTAGCTTTACCCACTCGATGAGGTCGGAAGTGTGCGCGGCGGAGGTGTGCAGCAGCGTTATAATATGCGCCATAGCGCTTTTGTGCCAGGCATGCTTTGCATCTTGACAATGGAATCACTGGTTGAGGGGCAGAAGGCATTTGGTTCTTGGGTTCTTTGCAAACCCATCGCTTGACCGTGGCCGAATGTTTGGCATCTATATGGCGGCGTAACTCGTGGTCACCACGGAAGCCATCTGGATGCTCATTACACTTGTCGCAGTACACGCGGCGCAAAGAAGTTCGGCGAGAAGGTGGTTTTAGCCTTGACGGGGAGATTGGTTCACCCGAAAGTCGCCGGGATTCTAGGCGTGGTGACACATCGTCACCTATCGTATGTCTGCGGGTGCGTCCTCCAACATCACCTGGCACTGAGAACTGACCAAGTAAAGGAAAATCCGACCGCGATCCAGAAGGTATGTATTGTGACGATGGACCTGCTGAACTAAGGGATGGCGTAGACTTCAGGTAATGCTGTCTTGTCGTACTCTCTAGTTGTGCTGTGGGGAAACCCCTTGAGCCCCTTAAATCTAACGATTGCCTTCTGGGTAAAACAAAGCCGTTGAAACCAGAATTAGGGATTTCCCCCATACCGAGATTCATGAGAAAATCAAAGCTCGAGAATAAATGCCGTGGTGGCCACTGATCCCGACGGATGATTCTTGCAACGTTACGGGCAATGGGGTCTTCGAGCTCAGACACATTAGATAAAGGATCATTTGAAGCGGCGAATAGAGAGACCAAAGCTTGGTAGACACTTCGAATGACTTGGTCAGGTCGTTCCGTGGGTGTTGTGCTGGCCTGCGATGGATCGCTTCCCTGAAACGACAAGGCAATGTCAACCAATATGGTGTTAACAGCACTAAAGATGCAGATCGAAATGAAAACCCCTAGCCATTGCCTTAGGCCCATAGTAGGCAAAATAGAAGTTGCGAAATCCAAAGAGATCAAGTACCGTCGTGTGCACTCCCTCAAGGAAACATTGCGCTCGGTAGACGGGCGACGATCGACAGGCGTGCGCGGAAGATAGGTGCCCTCGCTCCGTAGTGACTGACTTGGCTGAGAGGTATCGTAAAATATGATTTCGCGCAAGAGTTGCTTCACGCGAAAAAGCGAGGGATGTGTCGTCTGTTCCTCTTCCCGGGACATCGAAAGTTGACCGCTGGCACTCAACAGCTCCAAAAGATCAAAGGCAGCACCCCGGAAACTTGGGCTAGAAGCAATGAGCTGCAGGACAGGTGGCGGTGTCCCTTGATCGTGGTACCCAGGACCTAGAGGCTGGTTAATACGCTCGTCAAGGCCAGGCTCTCCATCCTGCCACCAAAAAGTATCCTGAAAATCAAGCCTCCAGGCAGGTCTTTTTACGGCCGACAAAGTGGGGTTCTGAGCGAGTATTTAGTCGT
>NC_030986.1:1831956-1838910 GCF_000149955.1 Fusarium oxysporum f. sp. lycopersici 4287
CGAACGATCCTATCAAGGGTCAGCTAAAGCGGGAAGCTGGACAAAGAATGACCGGTACCTTGAAGCAAAACATCAACAAGAGAGGTCACTGATCCACGATAACATCCTAAGATACTCCAATGTGCCTCGGACTCGGATGACGGCATCCCCGAACATCGGGAACAGGGGTTATTTGCGTCGCACTAGAATGGTAAGCACTTAAGGTCACTCAGCAGATAATGGTGGGACCTACCGGTCTGTTCGAAGCTCGACATCGAAGACACGGGTCATTGTTGTGGAGCAGCTTCAGCTCTCCTATTGACTTCAGACGATCATGTCCGACGCGAGCTCTTTTAAGAGGAGGCAGCTGTGGGTCAGATGTGGTTTCCTCGCCGCTTCTCGACAGCGCAGTTTTGGGGTCTGAGAAGGAGAAGCTTGAGCTGTGGTCCCTTCTTGTCGTCGCTGTGGAGGCGGTTGAGGGTGTCGGGAATGGCAGAGGAGGGAGATTAGTCGTTACGAGTGTGGTTGGAGGTTGAATAGGCGGCAACCGGTCCCGAGGCAGAGCACCGCCGCCCGTCTCTGGTATTTCGGAAATATTCGAAGAGCTCTGGGCTGGCACAAATGATCCAGATTCACTTGCATTCTTCGTTAAGTGCAGTCGAAGGTGATTGTCCCGTTCTAGATGCGTCGAGAATCCATAGACATAGTGGATGCATTGTTCATGCCAACACTTAAACGGTGCCCTCGAGAAGTTGGTAATAGAAGTAGAAGCCGCTGAGGGGAAAGAGTGTGTTACTCGATCATGATGCGCAAGATGATGATCGAGCCATGATGTATATTCTTGAGGTGGTGGAAATGGAGATGAGCCTTTTAGAGCGCGGGCAACGTCCATGTCTATACTGTTAGTTCTATCCATATCAGATACTCTACCGGAGGTTGCATGATAGACCGTGCACAGCGAGGTTATTCACTTACTCTGTTGCTTACATGCAGCTTCGAGGCATTCACAACGGTACTGGAGAGCCCGCGCTTCTTCAGCTTCAGAAAGAGAGGGGATGCGTGATGAAATGCCTACAAAAGTGAGAATTAGATATGACTCGATATATTCGCCACAGACTGTGGAAGACAAAAATCATGGTGACAGCGCTCCAAGATAATGAAAAGCGGAACAGAGCGTACCGTAACGTTCGACAAGATTTTCGAGGGCACGAAGTTTGCGCCGCAGCATATCGACCTCGACAATGGCATTGAGAGTAACGTGTCGACCTTGATGGTTTGGTGACGGTACAACTGCCTCCGACCCAGTGCCTGTATCAACCTGAGGTCGCTGACGTTGGCCGGCAAGATCAAGATGGGACTCCGGGTCGGATAGGCCCCGTGGAGTGTAGTCATCCTGGCTCATCTCTGGACCAGATCATCTCATCTCGTCCAGAGTCGACTTTTCTATGAGTTCCTGTTGAATGGGCTTGAGCTGCTGAGCATGACTGGTCGCCTTTCCGGGAAGTTCGCTGGCTGGTTACTGTTCGCATCTGCCAGTGGCCATTTGTCGGTGGTACACAACAGAAGGCGGGCAGCCGTCGCGCGAAGCAGGAGACTGAGAGGATTAGAAGGAATAATTAACAAGACGAGAGCATGAGCCCCCCCGGACGGGCAATATCAAAAATCGATCCGGAGGCTCTCGTGGAGATGTTAGAAATCAAGACGAATGAACGAGCCAAGATTTATCAGAGGGCACGAGCGCACGACATTGCATTGTGCTGGGCCCTCACCCCCCAAGGCCCCGGCCATGTGTGAGGCACAGCGAGGGAGTGAGGGCAAAGAGTGAGCAAGGTGGGGCATAGCTCCCCCGTCACGGCAGATTTGGAGATAGTGCCGACAACGATGCGGTGCGGTCTCTGGGCCTGGATCCGTCTGGAGCCCGCATTCAGCCAGGTATAAAGCGCGGATTGCAAGGGCGCCGCAGGGTACAACGCTTTGTATTCGCTGTCGAACTCAGTTGATTACAGGAGAGGTTCTCATCTGAATACTGGGCGGCAGAGTGAGAAAGGTCCGTGCTTCTCAGCCCATGTTGGCACGGTATGTGGCCAGTTGTAAAGCGCTGGACAGCTCAGTGCGAATATTGGCATGTCAGTGTCGTTGGAGGTATCCCAGGGCCATGATCCCAATGACAGACCAGCGGGGAACCACCCACCAACCGGGTCCTAGCAATAGCCACGAGTCCAGGCATGAGAGCGATTTCAGCACCACAACCCTGCGCGAGCTGTTCGTCCCGTTCGCCCTGCTGGCCCAGCTCGCCCCCTCGTCCGCATGCTCCATCACGGTGACCTTGCCATGGTAGCCTTGTCGGGGTAGTAGCCCCTTCTCGGTCGTAACCCTGTCATGGAAGGTGGCCAAGCCTCCCAGGTACAACGGTTATCGAGCGGGAGGAGCGTCAATTGACGAGAGTGTCAAGAGCTGAGCACAGTATGTCTATCTGGCTTTGGTGCCGCCTGTTACATTTCTCGAGAGCCATTGTTTATTACGGATAGTGTAGAGAGGCTGCAGGAACTGAGACAACGTGGGCGTAGCTCAAGCCGTTGCTGTGGCTTTGCGCCCACGCTTGTCATCGTGGGCGGTGCATGTTGGCCGATCCTTAGCGTTGGTACTGTCTTTGTTTGATATTGTTTCTTTTCACATTCTCATCGCAGCGCCATGTCTCGCCGCAACGTGGACAGCTTCAGTACGCGCTTGACCCTCCATCTCGTTTCATTCTTTGGCTGAGAAGATTCAGTGGGGCTGGTGATTTTCCTGGCGGTAAGAACAAGCGGACGTTTGGTGAGGCAGCTTGACCAATTCCCAGACCCAAGGTAGCTCTCACTGCTTTGCTCTCGGCTGGGCTTGGCTGGGTTTGAGATTGTCCAAGGGAGAGAGATTGCTAGGATGATGTGGCGAATGCGCCTAAAAGTTCCGGCCGAAACCCTCGGGGTTGTCTAGTCTAATCTGGTTCAGAGTCAGAAATGAGATGACCGAAGAACCAAAAGTGATAAAGCGCGGAAGACAGTTGACGAGCAAAAGGCCAGCAGCACCTGAGGAGGTCACCCCATGTTCGCCCCTGTTGTCGACGCTACTGCAAATGGAGGTGTTGTGCTGGAGGCACCTGTATGTATGAGACTATGCTGCTGTACTGAAGATTGGTTGCGTGTCCGTCTTTATCAGTCTCCAAAGACACGGTCTTCCCTGCATATGAGTGATCGACTACGACCTTGCGAGATCAGCGGAAATTTGAGTGGCCTTGGGAAGCATTGATCAAGCGTTTTTATCCGTCTTTGCCGAGATGATATTGTGAAGCTGAGAGCCTGGAGACCATGGCTGAGGCGTCATGCTATTACCATATCCTGGGTAGTAAAGTTTAGTATAGCCGGGACAATTTACCCAATCCCATGGCAATGAAGGAAGCTAGGAGGTAAGTGAGATGGAGATAGTGAGGTGTAGTCGCCTGGTAAAAGCTGGGTAGCTAAGGTACCCTGGGCCTGGCCCAAGCTCTTTTGGAGGGCTGTCAGAAGTCAGAACCGGAGGGGCCTGGTCATCCATTCCTCTTGTGTACCTAAGTTGGTAGGTTGGTAGACAGGTAGGCATTTCTCTTCAGGTATTTTTGGTTACTATCCGTACTCTTCCCCAAGTCAAAGGATATGATTGACCTACCTAGGTTGATAATAAAAGCCGGTAAGCTTGCGAACATGAGCTAAGAGCGTGCAGTGTCACTGACAACCCGACAACGGAAGACGGGACGGGATTGTGGGTGTGGAAGAAAATTGTGGATGTCAAAGTCCATGTTGATGTGGATGCTGGATGGCGACAAAATGGACCATGCTCCTTCCCGACTGGAACTCAAGGTTTTGAAACCAGAGAAGGAGCCAATAGGAGAAGCGGCTTCTGGAACCCTGGACTACCCACATCAACGGTTCTTAGGCAGATGCAAGGATGTTAGTGTTTAGCGGCCACGCATGCAGCGCAAGTGCACATTCAATCGAACGTGAGTTGGAAGCATGGGCCAAACAGAGTAGAAAAAAAGAAAATCAGGGAATAGAAGTTTAGGTACAGAGTAGGTTGCTTGATACCTTAGTTATGTCTGATGCAAGGTTTTAGAGGTTATTGTAAACGGTGAACTGTTTGGAATAGTCTTCTTAATCACTTCTGGTTTTTATGTACCTATTTACACTCTGTTTTAAGAATGAAGCTTTATTTCAAAGAGAAATAATCACCAAGGATGGCAGGTAGGCACTTACCTAAGGTCGTGCGCGGTACCTAGGTGCCCCGGTAGGTCAGATAAAAACCGGGACACTTTGCCTGTAATTATCTGCTTAAGTTTCCTGATTTTTATCTGACCTACCGGGGCACCTAGGTACCTACTTACCTTAGGTAGGTATGAGGGAAAGAAGCCACAGGGCAACGCCCAAGCGTCCCCGCTTCTTTAACCGTCCGTTGCAAAGCCACGAGTTTTGGAAATAACCCTGGTCGACCCTTCATCTCGTTGGTGTTCGAGGCTAAAAAGGCGGCCCATGTCTGAATTTATGCGACATTTACCTTAGCATGAGGCATGGCCATCGAGGTAATTAATTCCTAAATTGCGAGCTGGGCTTCTGGAGAAAGACCTGCAGCACCTTATCTTATTACCGCACCTTGCCTTGTCCCCTCCCCTCCAGCTGGACCTACCTTAGCCAAACATGGATTATGATCAAGCTCTTGAAGCCAGCCCATTCCTGGCGCTCGACGGAGCAAATGTCTACATTTAATTTCGTTCTTCATCTCGATGACCTCAATTTCAAGGAAAACCTGCAATCAGACATGTCGTATGCTAAGTACCTAAGGTAGGTAATCAGAAACGTCCCCCCGCCACCAGGCAAGTTTGCAAAAGTCACTAAATGATACCCCGGTCTCGAGCCGGGGGGTTAAGAAAACTTCAGACTTTGACAAAGAATGCCAAAATAAACACATCAAAGATTCCCCTAACCGTAGTGATAATTTACCCAAGTATACTCATCATCTGGGATCGAGGTCCTAAGTTTTATTGCCTTCCCTAGCCTGGTAGGTATTACATAGACCATGTTCCCAGCTCAGCGGCATGCATTCAAATGCCCCAGCCTGCCCCAGGCTTGATGTGACACTACATCTTCGTACCTTACCTTGCTCCAAAGCATCTCACGGTTCTCATCTTTATCTCTCATCTCCAATGCCAGCCACGTCTGCTGGTCTGCTTGTCCCATACGCCACACCATCCAGTCATACATACCTTGCTGCTGTTACCTGAATCGACCAAGACATGCACTGTAGACAGCCGCCTGCCCTCTCTAGCCATCTTGGGACATCTCCCCGGTTGGCTAAGCGGGTGTGATGAACGCAAGATGCTGCTTCTGGTGATGCAGCTGTCCCTGGGTTCTGGCCTATGAGGGTGTAGCTGCATGTGGTTGGACAATGCCCGCCTTTTCTTGTCAGCCTAAGTAATAACATTCAAGTAAATTGACCAGTCCGAAATGTCTCGGTAATGAGGAACAGCAGGATGAAATCATATGTTGATGCCGAGTATCAATAAGGCACCACATTGAGGGACCTTGGTTCTTCTCTCTCGTACATATGTGGTGATGTCCTCTATGAGGTATTGTATGTGAGAATGTCCATATTTATATTAAAAGGACCCATCTACTGCAGGTTCAATTATAATAACTAAGCATGCGGACGAGACAATTCATTTGTGACCTGTCTACTCCTCTAGTTGCAGTAGCTATCGCTCATGTTGAATGGCTTTATCCCTTGATGCCATCCTATCCGCTGTTGAGCTTTCTTTATATGGTCATAACATTGCAAGAATACGCAACAATGACATAAAACAACAAGAAAAAGAAGAAAATCAAATCAATAGAATGGGATCGCACCCAGCCCTAGGAATGGACGAGGGTGGTTGGCTGTTCGTCATGTAGAGAGCGTCCAGGGAACGTGGGAAGAGGGGGTCTGGGAAAAGCCAAGAACGGAAACGATGAAGCCGTCGGTTCTGAGAAGCCAGACCTGGAACCAGAAAAACAAGGGCAAAAATGGCTTCCTTGTAACCGTTGCTCGTTGTGTCCGTTCCCATTTCCGACGCGTTTTTAATCGTTTCCCCGCCCACAGTAGCCACTGAGGAAATCTCGCTCTCGCTTACTGATTGACAATTAATACGTAGTATAATGTCACTGGCTTCAGTCCCTGCTTTGATTGCCGCTATGCCATGCTCAGGTGAATGTCTGTGGATTCACCTACTCGGTGCGCCACCAAGTCTTTTCCCTCAATGGCATTTCTTGGCCTGAAGCTTTTCGGCTGCCATCCTCCTCGCCCTTGTATGCCCAGTACTCACTCAATCGCAGTTCAGCATATTGAGCATAGTCAAAGTCAATCTTGGAAATGACAGCTTGGATTTGGGACCAGATGCCCCAGTAGAATCCTGGCACTCCTCGATACGCATCGACCTCGGTCATGAGTTTCCGAACCTCCTCCTCTTCATCGACCTCCTCGCCGGTTAAAGAAAAGTAAGATTTGATGTACTCCCTTACAAACGCAAGTCGTTGATCCTGTCTGGGTACAGCCGAGTAGTCGCAGTCATACCCTGCCCACTCTGCAAAGTGGTTCGCCACGTCAAAAGCCGCAGGCGATGGTGTAGCATACTCGTAATCGATGAAGTCGACGGTAGGGGCCGCCTCATCGTCTTCGTGGATGATAACGTTGGCACACAGCAGGTCGCAGTGCGCAAATACAAGCTGCACACAAGGTTAATATTTTCCATCGGGTAACTGTGTGCTTATGAACGTACCCCGTTCTTGCCCAAGCCAGGCCGCTGGCTCAGTTTTTGGACCATCTCTTTCAACTCTGCCTGCAGCAGTGCTTGCCTCTGCCTAGCGACCTGCGACGCCTTCCAGAAGAACACCTCGGCGCCGGGTGCTTTGCCCGAAGCATCTGTCGCATACAGCT